>NC_083769.1:20951389-21200811 GCF_963514075.1 Conger conger
GATCCTTGCCCAGAAAATATTTACAATTTTTAAACTCATTTCCCTACATTTCTATGAATAAATATGACAATTATATATATATTTGGAAGAGAGCTTTGAGCACTACTGGCATTAGAATTCATACAATATGTGAGTCAATGCTATATTGAAGTAACAGGTCAGCAGAGATGTTTTGTTCCGTCCAGCGCACCTCTACTACGCTATAACAACCCAAAACACATTATACACATTAGCACTGTACATAAAATATATCCAGGTGTGAATAGCTATAATGGCAAATAATATATACTCACTTTATTAGGAACACCTACATATTAATGCGATTATCTGATCAGCCAATTGTGTGCCAGCAGTGCAATGCATACAATCATGCAGATAAGGTTCAGGAGCTTCAGTTAATGCTCACATGCTCAACCATCAGAAAAAAGTGAGCAGCACAAAATGTTCTTGTGTTATTCTTGTTTCATTCACGCAGTGGAAACAGGAAACCTAATCTGCAGAAAGAGCTTTTTTACTTTCACTTCCTGAAACTTCTTCATAACAGAAAATCCAGTACATCCAAAGCATTGTATTACTGAGACGGGGGGTTGGGGGCCTAACAAATAAATCTGTTGGCTGCATGTATACGTGACGAATGACCAGTCCCTTTATCGTTTCCCCCGCATTCAGATGGAAATATACAGGCCAACTGGCATTCATCCTCTCTACCACAATGTGGTTACAGCAAACAAAAAACAAAACAAAACAATCCCTTAGTCACACTGGAGCTGGACTGAGCCTACTGTATGTGGAAATTCCAGCGATACCTGCATTGCAGACACTGGTCTTTGCTCCAGTTTCACAGACATTGACTAAGTCTGGTCCAAGACTGAATCCAATTTTGAATGGAGATTCTCTACTTTTGAGAACAAAAACTCAATTTTGCCCAAGACTAAACTTAAACTAGGTCTTTATGTTGGTGTAGCCTCAGGCATTCTTACACCACCCTGGAAGATCACACCTGTTTTTCAGATTTGCGTGCATTTTTCCTTGCGCTACTCTGCAAAGCCTCTGTAACTGTTCTCTGTGAAAAGTGCCATACACATAACATTGATTTGACTTGTCCTGTGTCAGCTGAGCTGAGCTGGAACTGGGTGTCGGGCTGTGCCGACCGCATTGGGGGTAGGGGTGCCAGTGGGGTTCCGTCTCACCTGTGTCGGCCGTGTCGGGGTGGAACAGGGTGTTGGTGTAGGTGATGAACTGTAGCTGTCGGTTCAGGTTGGCCAGGAAACCGCTGGAGAGGGTCAGGTTCGAGCCCCCTTCACCTTCGACCTTGACCCCCTCCACTTTAGCCGCTACGTCGAATGTTCCCATTGCAGCAGTGAAGTTTACCTGTGGCAGAAACCGGGCTAAAAACTCACTCCCAAGATCCACAGTGGATCTACTGATGGAATTAGTTTCAATTTTTAAAACATTTTTTTCCTGCCTTTCCTTATAGGTACAATTGGTAATTTTGGAGAGGAATTATAGCAACAAATACACTGAAACCCCAACACTGGTTATCCCACCCCTTCTCTGTGAACACGCTGAAGTTAAAAGGCCAGTTAGAACCAATTTTCAACCAATGAGTTTGAGTTTAAGGAATATAAAAACAGGCAGAGGGTGAGTCAACATGTCAGTGAGCCTTTTTCAATGATAGGAAGGGATTTACTATAATGGTCTTGTAACAATGTTTTAGCACAAAAATCTTACCTTTTGTACCTTTAATTGTTGAATATTGTCATATTTTTATTTATTCTGTATTTCTAAACTCATTTTGTTTCTATTTCATGATCTACTTAGCATGTTATCTTTGTTATATAGCCTATTATCATATGCATTTTATTAATCTATTTTGGTTATCTTCTTATCTTTTATTTCATATACCTTCAGCGATCACTTTATTAGGCACACATTTCTAGTGTGGCTGACTTACCAAGTGCAGATCTCTTGGTGGCTCCTGAATCCCTAGTCCTAAACAAAAAACAGACATCAGACACCATGTTTCTGTATGAGCTGAGAAATCACATATGAAAACATACACACACACACACACACATATATATATATATATATATATATATATATATATATATACATGCACACACATACATGCACACACTGTCACATGCAAACTGCAAACACAAACCCAAACACATGCTCAAACACTCCATGCTCCACTCCATGCATTTGCTTTGGCTCCTCAGCACACATTTTCATAGGCTTTCTGTTAACAATCCATTTTACTTTATTTTAGCAATAGCATTTTATCAGGCAACCAAGGGAGATTCAAATAACAGTGTGCCTAAGTTTGCACAACGCATCCTATGTATAACAAAGGACAATGGACTTTAAGTTTTAATATAGTGTGTTAGAAACAGGATGAATCATGAAATAAATCAATAAAATTAAAAAGAACCAAGCATAATATTAAAATACTACTTCCCTTATTCTAACCAGATAATTGAGTTGTATTTTTAAGACATCTTCTGGGTTCTTCATAATGGCATTTTTGGATATTGAACAGTCCCATTAGCTGGGACTCTGGAAGCCTATTGTCCTTGCAACATATCATTTATTGTACATCAAATTTGCTTGATGTTACACGCCCATGGGATAAGGCCCGGCCACCAGATGCTCGCCAACGAGCTCCCCTCCCGGGTCTGGCTCCAGAAGGGGGCCCCGGTTTCCCTTTTCCGGGCGAGGTATCTTGATACTTGTGAGGCCGTGTCATGGAGTCTTTGAATCGCTCTTAGTCTGGCCCCTCCCCCAGGACCAATTTGCCTTGGGAGACCCTACTGGGGGCTAACGCTAGTGCCCCCGACAACATAGCTCCCAGGATCACCGGGACACACAAACCCCTCCACCATGTTAAGGTGGCGATTCCTTGGAGAGGCTACAAGAACCAGCAAAACTTTACTTCTCAGCATCCATTTCAGTTCAAAATCGCTTTTGTATTTACAGTTGTGCATCTTTGCTGAATGCACAACTATCTTTATTTTACTATTTTCACAGATTGGCGATTTTGTTTCTTTAGAAAGACCACTCCTACTGATCTGGGTAGACTAGCTCTGTGACCATTTGAGTGTGTGACTGTGGATTATTTGACTTTGTTGACTTGTGTATGACTGTATTTGTGTTCTCAATTTAAGATAATTTATAATTTTTATCCACTGTGTCCACTGTGGTTAGATCTAAAACTAGCCTGGAACCTCTCAAGTATACTGTTTTAATTAAAAGTTATCACTTTTTAAAAGTTATTACTTAAATATCTTGCACAAGAAGGGTGGTGGGTTTATTCAGTGACATAATTATTTGGAGCTCTCTATCAGTGACACGAGTGAAGCATTCCATTGTTGCAGGCCTGTGATAAGGCAGGTCATATCAGCACTTGTAACAATGCCAGCTTAAGCAATTTTCTTGTTTATAAAGGTTGAAAAAGTCCTCACACTTGGCAGCTGAAGCTAGGCTGAGTATATCAGATAATGGAGTTCCTGGCATTACCTTTCCGGTTACTAGGTAAAAGGAATTCTAATGAATAAATCATTAATCATAACATTAAACAGGACTGATCACAGCTCCCAGAGGAGTACAATTTTCAGTTTTTACCATATCAAAATGGCTGCTGCTGCTGCTGGTAATTTTAAATGTCCATCTTTGCACCTAGCCAGCAAGCAATGCCAAGCGGCATCAACTCAGCAAACCTGTGCTGCTGACATTTTTTTGGGTCTATGCTGCAACTTCAGTGCTATTCTACCATAGGATATGTTCTGTTCTGTGTTCAGTTTGGATTCAACTTGTTTGTCCCAGTCTCATGAGTGTTGCTGTGTTAGATTTACCCTGTATAATAAAAACCCCACATCCCTGACGCATAGAAAACACACTCAGTCACACACTTGACACGTGCTGTCACACACATGCACACAGTCACATACAGTATGCACCCACACCCATGAGGACATACAGAACACATGCATGCACATATGGCATCGAAGGCACGGTCATGCACACATTGACACAGCCAGGCACAATGCATAATCTGAACTTTCATTATTTGCTTTTGTTTTCTTATTTTGCTTGTGGTCCACTGTTTATTTTTAGGTTTTGGAACTGACCTGGGATCAGAATAGTTCCCAGGGGATTGACCTCCACTCCCTGGGTAGGGAACTGCAGGGGGCTATTGGCTTCAGCAACAATGAGGAGGTCAGCTGCATTCTGGGACCTGAAGCATTGGAGTTAGGTGTGTATAGGTGCCCATTCACTCAAAGCAACTATTGACAGACATTCATATTTTTTTAGTTCACCCTGTAGTCTGCAAGTTGATTTTGACAATTTGTGTGATCTGCCTGAAAGCTGACCTTAAAATAAAATAAAATAAAATAAAAAATACTCTTCCTGAAGTATTTAAAGGAAAAATGCAATATAAAATATCCTTAAGAGCGCTACATGAGATTTGTGTCAGACAGGAGAGCTCACCTCCTCTGGTAGCGTTGGTACTCCTGGGCCCTGTTGTCCTTCATGGTGCTACGTTCAGCAGCGGAGAAGGACGAGACGGTGTATTTGGCCCAAACGCTGGAGAACAGCAGCTTGATGAGTGGCACGTTGACTGGATTGGGTTCCGCCTGGCAGACGCAGCTGTTGCTGGCCACGCGGCTGGGATGGGCAGAGCCAAACAGAGTAATGCTTTATTGCCCCCCAGAACTGACACAAACACAGAGCACACACAGACAAAAAGGCAATGACACAGGATACACACAGACAAAAGCCAATTACGTAGAACAGACACAGACAAAAAGGCAATTACACAGAACAGACACAGACAAAAAGGCAATTACACAGAAGAGACACAGACAAAAAGGCAACTACACAGAACAGACACAGGCAACAGCCAATTACACACAACTGATGCAGACAACAGGCAAATTACATATAACTAGCACAGGAAACAGGCAAATTACACTGAAAAATTACCCACAGTTGCCTGTGAGTCTGTGGAACAATCTATTTTTCTAATCTATATATTTATTACATAATGAATATAATTGAGGTTCGGGTCCTGAGGTGCAAAGGAGCTTTTATGTCAAATAATTTGGGATTGTTAAAGCATTTTAAGCTTCATATACAGGTCATCAGTTGGCACAGCCTGGGCATTGTAATAAGATCAGAATTTGGTAGGAGTCTTTCTCTTGATTGGATAGCCTACCTGGTCACGCTCTCCTTGAGCTGGAAGGGGATGCTGTCATATTTCAGCCCCCAGTCTTGGAGCCTCTTCTTCAGCAGACCTTCCACTGCGCTCCCAGGACTGGGCCTAACATCCACGGTGGTGCGGCCCCAGGGCGTCCATGACACATAGAGGATGGACACTGAAATCACAGAGGCCACCACGGTCACCAGGACCAGCTTCCTCCGCAGGAAGCGCATCAGGAGGACGTTGGCACTCTGTGGCACAGGAAATAACGGAGATATTACCCCATAAACATTTATTATTGTGTTACGATAGTACCAGAATATCAAGGTGAAGTATTCTAATATTGTATACTAAAAAGAAGATGCTAATATACAGTATGTTGTTGTTGTTGTTGATATGAATTACTGATTAATTTATTTAATTACTCGTTAATGACAGCAAGAGCAGTATTGTTGAGTGGGCTCTGCATGTCACAGGGATTGCTCCCTTTCTAGTTAATCTAGTCAACTGCAAGCTGCTTTGGATAAAAGTGTCAGCTATATAATTGTAATGTATAGAGGCTGGTAACAATTCAAAATTATATATATTTGTTTTTTAAAAGAATAATCAGATAATATGCACACTCTGGGGGAATGACATGACAAGTTGCTTTTGCATGTTTCAAGAGTGAATTTTCCAACTTTAGACTACAAACCCTTAATGCCTGAAACACCACACAATATCACAAATAGCCTTCATTGCACACAAACATGGTCTGAACCAATCAGACATACACACTGAAACAATGTCAAAACCTCCCAGAATAGGAACTCCACCTTCATACTTGTGGCCCTGAGGATATGCACAGCCAGGTGCAGATCCAGCCTAACCAGAGAAACAAGCACAAATATGCTGAGGCCCAAGGCTCACTGGTTCAAAAGCACCAGCTTGTGCATAAAGTGAGTTACAGAGCAAGATAAGAGCAAGTCTTAAAGTAAGACTCTGAACCTATTTCAAGGGTGATATTCTTGTCGCATTCATGTTGTCCTGCTATTACATCCAGTACATAAAAATGAAACCCCCATCCACTGAAAGAGGACTTTCACTTCATGAAACATCATCTTCATTACTAAAATGAAATACGACTTGAAGTGACTTTCATAATGATTACGTTTCTTAGAGGCATGTTTGTGAAGAATTACTTCAGGGGGGCATGTTCTAACCAGCAGCAGGGATATGTGGGACAGCACCGGAAGCTCTTGCGTTGGAGAGGGCGGAATGTCAAGCATTGTTAAAAATAGTATGAGCACCTGGCTGTCGAGCTGCACGTTCACGCCTGTTTTCCGCTCTGGTGCCTCAGTGGTGGAATGACTTGCCTACCACTGTCAGGACAGCAGAATCCCTCCCCCTATTTCGACGCAGACTAAAAACACACCTTTTCAAACTGTACCTTAGTCCTCCTTAGATTTCCCCCGTCCCCCTTTCTGATATCCCTATCCCTCTTGTCTAACCCCCCCCCCCAAAAAAAATTGCACTTATGATGACTATATGTTTAGAACAACACTTCACGTGTATTTTACTAGCTATGGATGTGATGCTTTAACTTGTGGAAGAACCTATGCACTTGTAAGTCGCTTTGGATTAAAAGCATCTGCTAAATGATAAAACTATAAATGTAATGTAGTAGTTGGATACATTTGTAGTTAGATGCATTGTAACAAATGAAAAGACAGTATTTTCAAATGTAATGTGTGTATTTCATTTGAAATGCTAATACTTTGAAAGTTAAGTTGAGTCATTGTGAACAAGTGATTTGGTTCAATGATCATATGATTTTTGGTTTATGTATATTGTATCCAAGCAATTGAAAAAAGTGTTTAGAGTTTAGAAAAATTTTGATTATCCGTTTTGAGTTTTGTGTCTACAGTTCAGAAAAATTACCTCAAGTTTCTGAAATTAGTGTCAAAGTAATTGTAAAAAACTGTAAAATGCCCTTAATGGCCTAATCTACTCATTCTAACTGGAATACAGTACAGAAAGTAACTTGGTGAGGAGCTACAGTATAAAGTTGGCAGTCACATGGTCCCTATGCACTTTGATTTGAATTTTTGACCTTTTTTTATGTTTTATTTATGCTAGGGCAGGATAGGTTTATTACTAATGATTACTAATTACCTTGTTAAACTTGTCATCCATCGCACCTGTTTTTTCATTTCCTTGCTGCTCTCTAAACTAATTGTCTACACCTGTCTACACCCGCATTTATAGCCCAGTCGCACTACTGTTCTTCGCCAAATTGTCTGCCTCTTGTTTATCAACGCAACTCTTGAGCATTTACTATTATTGATTACACATTACGATCCAAACCTGTTTACCGACCACTGATTATTGATTTCTGTTTTGTTGACCATCGTTTGTTTTTTACCACGTCCTCGTCTACCGATTTTGTACCTTTGCCTCGCTGTTTGTTTTATGGTTTCGACTTCTGCTTCGCCTTCGACTACGACCCTGCCCGCCGTCCGCCTGTACTTCTGCCTCACTGACAGCTCTCCTGCTACCGGACCTCCCTGCACGCCTACCGACTACGAGTTTGCCTCTTCCCTCGGCACCGTGCTTTTTGTTTGTTTACTGTTTGTTTGGCTGGATCTTCGGGTATGGACTTTGTTTGTTTTGACCACTCTCCTGGGATTCGTCCCGAATAAAGCCCTGACGGGACTTTATCTACCCATTGTTTCTGAGTCGTGCATTTTGGGTCCAACCCCCACGCACCCGTCTCAATAACGAGGGGGAAACGAAAACGCGGACTGGATTCACAATGACACACATGTAATACAAATGGCTCCGGACTAGAGAGTAGACAATTGCAGAGAATCAGGAGATGCAGAGATAGAGAGAGACAGGTGCGAATACTTCGCTGAAACTAAGCAAGTAATCAGTGATAGAATAGGGAGGCGGAGTAACAGAACAGAATTGAAACTGGAGATGCGTTAGTAAGTTAAGTGATTTAAATTACAAATACCCAAAACTAGTGAATGTTAGTTTGTTAGTTTGACAAACATATTAGTGTGTTAGTATAATTAGTACTGTACAAATTCTATGTTAGTTGGGATTAGTATATTAGTGGTATGTACAAACATGAAATGGAGAGAAAGCAGGAAGTAAGGAATGTAAGATTGGAAGGAAGACTGACCCCCGGAACTACCGTAACCACCCGAATAGTGGGGCACACAGACAAGGGAGTGACTGGGATGGAAAACATTCAGACTCAGACATCACAGGGGAAGACGAGTGCGAATATAAGCAGAACACCAGACATGAATATGAAAAATAATAAATTACAAGAATAAATAATACTAAACAATGATACACAGAACATAGGAACATAACGGGTACTGTAAATCTTAAGTATGTAATTGTTGATAATTAAAATTATTTGTTATCACTGGGATGTAGATTTCTAGAGTTCCCTCCTGCCCTGAGCTTTTACACAAGAACAGTGTCCTATTCACAAGTTTTGGGGTTAATTCGAAACACTGACATTACATAACATAACACAAGATAAACGATGACTAGACTTTACTGGCCATGAGGAAAAAAAAATAAGACTTGTGCGCCTAAAGCATGTTTTAAAAAGCATTTTAAGAACCTGAAGAGGTCCCAGTACATTCTTGCCTAAAGGAACCTGCCAGACTTGGTACAGTGTGATGAAAAAAGAAAACTGGGTGGAGCTCTACTTACATCGAGCAGGACATTTTTTATTCCTAATACTGCCTGGTTTCCTGTCGACGTTATAAACACATGGACCATTTGTGCAATCTACGTTTATCAGAGGAAAACACAAACAAACAAGAACATATAAAGTCCACAGCCAATTAGGCCTTGTAAGAAAAGGCAGCTGAGAGGTACAAGCCGTGCGAAGAAATACGGATACCGAATTTAATAAATCGAAAGTCAGACCTATAAAATTGTCATTCGGTTCATAAAAATCCCTAAACTCTTAGAACATCTGCTTCGCTATTTTGTATGCTTACATGCAGAGCGTATAGCCAAACACGTAGCTTATATATTATAGACGTTTCTTATATTTAGAATATTTAAAAATATATATATAAGTAGGCTAATTATTGTGTGCAACACTGTAGCCTAGGGCGGTTAAAAGTATTCGTATAGTTAAACCAATTTTATGGTGTCAACTACTGTATACGTGATATCCTTGCCAAGTAATTAGGTCTACTTAAAATGATTTGCTCCGCTTCGTGTTGTTAGGCTAATACAAGTATCGGCAAGGTACACGGATATCATTGTCAGTGATGAAGCTTTTGATATTCGTGCTTCATTAGGCTTTAAAAAAAACACATTTTGAAAGCAGTAAAAAAAGTTCACGTCCCTCAGATTCTGATAAATTTTGAAAGCGCCTTGATAGCTTAATGAAGAAAGGATGGTGGTGGCGAGACTGTCAACTTGCAGCATTATTCAGTTTTCGATTATACATGTCGCATCGTATAAAACACAAGCAAACAATGTGAATATCACACGGTAATTAGGACCATAGGTGTATTTAAATGTCACAGTGCAGTTGCTTTTTTTAACAAACCATATGTAGGCTTACATTTAAAAAAATTACAAACACCGACTAGTGTTGAAATGTGATCAAAATGCTTTTATTTTAGAATAATGATGAAGCTGTATTGAGCTGTACAAGAGCTCTTTGTGTACAAGAGCACACGAAGTGTTTTAAAAGTCATGACATTAGTTCCAAAAATATTTCATTTAGTGAGTGCAGGCCAAGCAGTGTGCGTCTTCGCAGGGAAGTGTTTTAATTTGGTGATTGCAGCCCAGGCGGCCTAACTCATTGCAGAGATGAGGGGTTAAGACAGCTCAGCTTTCGTAGAGTGACAGAAAATGTCAATGTGATGTTTGTATGGCAAATGATTGATTAGCTATATTGTATATTACATTACATTACATTATTAGCATTAGGCAGACGCTCTTATCCAGAGCGACGCACAGTTAATTATACTAAGCAGGAGACAATCCTCCCCTGGAGCAATGCAGGGTTAAGGGCCTAGCTCAAGGGCCCAACGGCTGTGCGGATCTTACTGTGGCTACACCGGGATTAGAACCACCGACCTTGGCCTGCGTGTCCCAGTCATTTACCTTATCCACTACGCTACAGGCCGCCCTGACAGTGTGCGTGTATATAGGGTCTCTGGTCTCTTGAAGCTTCTTGCACGGACCACACAGATTCCCCAGATTAATCTGTTTTATTTTAAACTAAAGATTTATCTAGCTCTATATATTATCATCTACTTAAACTATCGTTTAACGTTAATTCCCGATGTAACCACAGTATTTAAAACATACTTCGGGTTTCTTGAACTAATTTAGCCTAATAATTTGGCTTGCTTTCTGTCGGAAATTTCACACTTACAACAAAAACTGATTTGTGTAATAGAGCTCAATCAACAAATATGAGCAGGAAAAATAACATATATAGCCTTGGAATGCCAATGTAGAAACAACAAAGGCGACAGCTATCGTTCGTTACTTTTTGTTCAAGGGCGCGGTAGCCATTTAGTTACCGTATTCTGTAATTTAGCATACACAATGTACATTAGATAATGTGTGATAGTGTCTAAGCCCGGACGTGAATGGCATTACAAATTATTTTGTATTTCACACTGTTTTTAAACTACCTCTTGGTTGGCTATAACCAGTGGTGCAGTTCCCACTAAAAAAGGAAAAAGTCTTACCTTGGCAGCAGCGCTCATTTACGTGAACACAAGATGATAGAACTCAGAAAGTGCTCTTCTTCTATTTGCGACCTCTGAAACGAAGTTCCTTTTATATCATTCGCGGCTGGCATTCAGATTAAACAATCCACTGTTCTAACTGATCACACATCGCGACTAATATGCTATTGTATACATTTGTAAACTGTAAAAAATATCCCATCAAATGCCCGCCTCTGCGTTTCGTCGAACTGGTCTGGTCGAATTTACCCTGCTGGTAAGACTTTCCCATGGCATCTAATACTAATACACTTGCGTGGTGTCTAAGCAAGACGTGTTCAGGCTATAGGAGTATTTACAGTTATTTATATATTAATAGTTAACACACGCGAACACCCACACATAATTATGACCATCATCAGCAACAAGAAATAATAATAATGTGAGCCATACAACGTCCGGCCTACATGTCCCAACTGAAAAGAAGTAGGCAACATGAATGTTTTTTACTGTCTTCCTATTTTGGGTAATACCGTAACACATGCTATAAGTGCCTACAATTTGTAGGCATACATTAGGCAATATATGCACCTTGTAAGAATGACATTCTTCACTTACACGCGTTTTGAACACTTGTTGCTATCAGTATGCATAATTATAATTGTAGCCTAAAAGAAAAGCAGCCGTTCTTGTGGCTGTGAAGAAGTAGCTACAGAAAAACGTTGTCACAAAGTTCCGTGTTTGCTGGGTATATGGGTTTATCGATTCATGAAGGTTTTTAACAAATAAATAAAGCTGGTTTTATTGTTTGCGCTAAACAGTTCACCCTGGACCACGACAGTCAAACCGGCCTTAGTGGAAGCGCTTCAAGCGGCCACATTTACAGTTCACACTGGAATTTAGTTTGTGCACGACGTGAACCCATGCGGCTACACATAAAGTCAGCGTTTGTATGCTAAGACTCAGTTTGTTCTTTGCTTGTCATCAGACATTTGTATATAAGATCCACATAAGGCTCAATAAGGCCCTTAACCCTGCATTGCTCCAGGGGAGGATTGTCTCCTGCTTAGTCTAATCAACTGTACGTCGCTCTGGATAAGAGCGTCTGCCAAATGCCAATAATGTAATATAAAAATAGATACATAGAGAGACGGGATGCATAGATTGCTGATATATAGCTAAATACTTAGGGCATGCAACAACAACATTACCAGCATTTTAAAGAAAAGTTGAAACTTAGAGCAGTTGAAGTTAGAGCAGCACTAGCTTCTGCAATATGTTCTATACACTTGAACAGATTTTCAGGGGGAATTTGAGGAAAGGATGGTCAAATGAGGATGCTTGATGTTGTGTAAAAAAGGATATCACTGGTACACAGTGATGTTCTTGATGAAGCTGCCTAGTTTAATCAGACAACTGACAATGTATTAAGCAATATGAGGTTTAATATAAATGCCATCTACAAACCCCCCTCATGGGGATCCTGAGACGCAGAGCCCACCGGTAGATGCTGGGCTGGTGGTGGAAGTGCAAAGACTTTGTGAAAGGCATGATTTTGGGAATAAGCAGGATAATTCAAGCAAATACAGTGATACATTTGGCAGCAGCAAGCCAAAACGAGCAATGGCAGCAGAGTGCAGGATGAGCCAGGCAGTGTAATGGCAGCAGAGTGCAGAATGAGCCAGGCAGTGTAATGGCAGCAGAGTGCAGAATGAGCCAGGCAGTGTAATGGCAGCAGTGTGCAGAATGAGCCAGGCAGTGTAATGGCAGCAGAGTACAGGATGAGCCAGGCAGTGTAATGGCAGCAGTGTGCAGAATGAGCCAGGCAGTGTAATGGCAGCAGAGTGCAGGATGAGCCAGGCAGTGTAATGGCAGCAGAGTGCAGAATGAGCCAGGCAGTGTAATGGCAGCAGAGTGCAAGATGAGCCAGGCAGTAGGGCAGCAAATGATTTCCAGAGCAGGGCAATTCGAGCAATGTAGGAACAGCACAGATAGCAGGCAGCAACAGTGTGGCGGAAGAGCAGCTGAACAAGCAGTGGTGTGGACAGGTAAGGTTGGTGATTTAAATAGCCCCTCCCATTAAGACATAAGCATCACTTGCGTGTTGTCTGCCTGAACTAACTCTGCAGCCTTCACATCATTAATACCCAACATTGATATTTGCTGTAAACTGATTTAGAGCTGCTTATCTGTTTTGATGTCCAATACAGAATCCAATTAGGTCGGCCTTGTTTTAAAGCGTTTAAAGCATTTTCAAAACTCTAAACACTTTTTTCAATTGCTTGGATACAATATACATAAACCAAAAATGATTTGATCACTGAACCAAATCACTTGTTCACAACTTTCAAAGTATTAGCATTTCAAAATGAAATACACACATTACATTTGAAAATACTGTCTTTTCATTCATTACAATGCATCTAACTACCAATGTATCCAACTACTCAAAATGATAAGTAACTGTAACATTACTCCTAAAGCATAGTTTTACGGAAACAGATTACTTGTTAAACCCTTGTTTGTAAGAAAAGAACATGAGCTATAGCGGAACAATTCCTCATTTGTTATCAAGGAACACCAAACAAGCTAGTTCTCTTTCAGCAAGTTTCAGACTAATATTAATTTTAACTAGTTTTACTGCATGTTCCCATGTAAGACAGCTGCAATGTCCTACATTACCTATTATTCTCTATCTATTATTTATATATACAGCAAAGCGTGCAGTTATTACGTTGTTATTTATTGAGTATAATAGTAGGCCTAGTTAGTAGTTGTGGTGTTGCTAGTACTTGGGTAAAACAATTCATAGATATGTTGTGCAATCTGTTTCAAAGTATCAATTCCCAAGTCTTGATAGTTGTTACTACTACTACTACTACTACTACTACTACTACTACTACTACTACTACTACTAATAATAATAATAATATATTCTGTCATTTTGTAAAAATTACCTTCAGGATCTGAAAGAGTTCAAAGGAAAACACAAATTGTGTTAAATAAATGAACAAGGTTGTTTGATCAAGCCAAATATTAAATCAGCACATTCTGGAGGAAGTGGTGGTGGTTGGGCTTGAGACAGGAAGAGACAAATAAAGGCAGCCATTTTAGATAAGGCTGGTGATGGCACTGTTCCAGCTTCAATTGTCAATGGATCAGGAAAAGGAAACCCCTCTTCCCCAGGGATTTATTTGTGCTTATTAGTTGCAGAAGAGTCATGAGGATCGTCCCTGTAGCACAAGGGCTCAGTGGAAATAATGGAGGGGAAATTGTGCAGCCTGTGGTTGAAGGTGTAGCCTAGCAACACTTAAAACCAGCTCACAAAGTCCCATTAGCCAGGCAGATTGAGAAACAATGCATAATACCTGACAGTGTCCTGCATGGATACTTCACTGTGGTCTACAAGCAGAAAAAGTGCCCTGGCATATTGCATTACATTAATAGCATTTGGCAGAGCAACATACAATAAAGTGGATAACCTTAACCAGGACTTAGTGCACTGAATGAACCAAGAGGGAAGTACAGTTCCAAGTGCTAAGAATGACCACAAAGATAAGAACTTGCAATAAAACCGTTTTAGCAAACACAATGCTAGTAATAATAAATTATTTCAAATTGATGCTCTATGTCAGTCGAGTCTCTTCAGCAATTATTTGTTGCAGTGTACACACAAACATGATGTGGTTTCCCCACAGGATTTCCATGTACCAGTGCCCTAGAATTTTGCAATGAACAGTGCAGTGCTCTTATATTTAAAGGCAGAAGTGTCTCTCCATTATAGAACGGTAAAAAAGGAGCAGGCTCGATTGCAGTGGGCATGTGTGAGATTGTTAATTGTCATTAATATTACATTATATCAATGGTTCTCAAACTCAATCCTGGGGGACTCCACTACACTGTATAGGAAACAATTATATAAGGAGAGGAACATTTTAACTGATCAAATTAAAGACAGGCTCCTAATAAGTGAATGTGTGGACACAACGCCAAAAAGCTATTTGGTAGAAAATGAATAGACCACAAAAATTAGTCATGCCCGCATTTTGGGTGTTTGGCAGACACTCTTATCCAGAACAACTGACAGAATGAAAACAAAGGGAATAAATCAGTGTTACAAGCAGCAGTAAGAGCTAGAGATGGCATGTGAATAGTCAGACTGTCAGGTTCTGTGTTTTCGGTGTCTGTCTTTGTCTAAGTCTTCAGCATTTTCATTTATTTTTACCGTTTGCGCACCTTAGTCAGTTCACTCATTAATTTCACATGTGTTTCACTTCCTGATTGTTTCCCCACACCTCATTGTCATTCCCTCTTGTTACCTGTGTATTTAAACCCCTCTGTTTGTAAAACCTGTTGCCAGATTGTCATGTGCGTTAGCCATACTTTCCAGCGTTTATTTCTGTCTGATCTCCCATGCGACCCATTTTGTTTTCGACTTCAGGTTTGTGGATTTCCCGTTTGTTCTGATTTGACCCGTAACTTTTGGACTCCCTTTGGATTTTGATTCTGTTTGGACTGCCTGTATGTTTTCGACCCTTCACCTGTGACCACAAACTTTCTTTGGATTACCTCTGTTTGCCCGGATACCTGACCATTGCCTGAACTTCTGATTATGAACTGTCTGATCTACATTATAAATTTACTGGTTCTTGACCCCTGCCTGTCAGTTCTTCTCCTAAGTTAATAAAGACTTTGACATTAACTTCTGTGGGTTCAGTGTTCTGATGCCTGACACAGACCACTGATGTGAAAGCATAGGATCACTATGACAACTACTTAAACATGTCAGGTGGAACACAGGAGGATTATACATACAATATACAAGGTGTATAACTTAGTAAAATAACCCATCCCAATGCAAGAAATATCAATCACAAACATTGTAACAACAATATAGAAGTTCAATCAATAGATGTGATAGAGTGATTTACATACAGAAAGTGCAAGCATGCTCTTCCACATACCACTGTTGTAATGTGTGGTTATTTGCGTTACTGTGACCTTGCTGTCAGCTTTGACCAGTCTGGCCCTTCTCCTCTGACGTCTCTCATTAGCAACGCGTTTCTTCCCTCAAAACGTCTGCTCACTGGATGTTTTTTGTTTTTCGGACCATCTGCAAACTCTGGAGATGGTTGTGCGTGAAAATCCCAGGAGATCAGCAGTTTCTGAGATACTCAAACCACCCTGTCTGGCACCAACAGTCATTCCACAGTCAAAGTCACATAGATCACATTTCTTCCCTATTCTGACATTTGGTCTGAAAAACAGCTGAACCTCTTGACAATGTCTGCATGCTTTTATGCATTTAGTAGCTACCATATGATTGGCTGATTGAATATAAATATAAATATATTTTATTTGCATTAAAAGCTGGTGTACAGGTCTGCCTAATAAAATGATCACTGAGTGTATAATAATAATAATAATAATAATAGTCATAATAATAATAGTAATAATAATAATAATAATTAATAATAATAATAATAATCATATATAGCACTCTTCATCCATACATCCCACGGCACGACCTGGAAATATAGCTTGGAAATAAATTCACGTGCCACGTGCCCAGCAGCTAAAAGCTCTCCCCCCAACTGTCTTTAATCGGCAGTGAGGAACTGCCAAACATTCACCAGGGAACATAAGGTTAAATATAATCCTGCAAATATAAAGGTCGAAGGTTATGAATGCTTTGCAGGGATTTAGCAACACTTGCAGTTATTTAAGGACAGGGGTGATATGCTCTGAGCAGCGTGTGTAAGTACTATGGCTGCTGCGTTCTGCACTAACTGAAGCTACTGTAACAACCTGGTTGGCCAGTAAAGAAAACATTACAGTAATCACGTCTTGACATTATGAAAGCATGAACCAATATTTCAGCATCTTCCTTAGACAAAATTGTTTTGCAATATTCTAACACAAGTGAAAGTTCTGGAATCACTCCCATGGGAGGGCTTGCCTCACCTGTGGCATGTTCCCATTAAATTGTTCTTAAGCTAAAGGGCTTTTGCATGTCGAGACAGATTCCTCCCCTCCTGTAAAAAGTCAGGAAATACACATTAGCACTTAGGAGTGTTGAGTCATCTTGAGACCACTACAGAGAGAGAGCAGGAAGAAGGTAGAGTAGCCATTGAGAATTTCTCATCTATGTAAGGACAGCAGAATCCCTCCCCCTATTTCGACGCAGACTCAAAACACACCTCTTCAAACTCTACCTTAGTCCCCCCTCCTGATTTACCCCACCCCCCCCTTCTGATACCCCTATCCCTGTCTAACCCCCCCCCCCCCCCCCAAAAAAAAAAAAAAAAAAAAAAACTGCACTTATGATGACGACTATATGTTTAGAACAGCAGTCCAGGTGTATTTTTCTAGTTCTGGATGTGATGCTTTGACTTGTGGTAGAACCTATGCACTTGTAAGTCGCTTTGGATTAAAAGCGTCTGCCAAATGACTAAAATGTAAAAATGTAAAATGTAAAGTGATTCAAGTGAAATACATCCCGGGCAGATACTCGACAGTTTCAGCTGAACACCATTTTAAAGGAACCACTTCTGCCGCTCTGGAAGGTTCATCCTTTTAAAGAGAGTCAATAAAACTTCATGGAGATGTCAAAATGTCAGTTGCCCTATTGTAAATGGTAAATGGCAGGCATTTATATAGCGCCTTTATCCAAAGCGCTGTACAATTGATGCTTCTCCATTCACCCATTCATACACACACTCACACACCGACAGCGATTGGCTGCCATGCAAGGCCCCGACCAGCTCGTCAGGAGCATTTGGGGGTTAGGTGTCTTGCTCAGGGACACTTCGACACAGCCCAGGCGGGGGATCGAACCGGCAACCCTCCTACTGCCAGACGACTGCTCTTACTGCCCAAGCCATGTCGCCCCCTATTGTATTAAATGCGTTGCGGTTCAGAGCTTTGAGTGCTCCAGTTGTCCTTTTTTCAAGTTTGATGTGGGTAGTGTTTCTCCTTTATGTATCTGAAACCCAATGTCTCCGTCTAGAAATTGTGAATTGTAACCAGGAATAACATCTTTCTAAGTTTGCTTACTGGAAAACTTTGCATCAGAGGAATATTAAAAGGTGCCAATATGCCACAAACAAATACTGCAGAAACATTTAAATTTTTATGCAAATCTGTTTTTCCTTCTATACATGGATGTAACCATGGTAAAGATAGTGGGTGGAAATTGTGAAAGATACAGTGGAGGAAGGTCATACAGAGGTTAACATGAACAGTTGAGGCATGATGTGTGGAGCAGTTTGTTGTGCGACCGGGTGGCTTGATCCCCTGCCATGGAACTCAATGCCCTGCAATATTTCTGCTAACCCACATCTGTCAAATTAATGGAGGGTGGGCTGTCCACCTTTCTTACCACTGGCCATTGCATCTGAATCTGTCACCACTTTCCCTGGGCTCTGGATTGTTAGTCTATCAGCAGTTGTAGATTTGTTGTCAAATTACTGCTTTAGTTAGACCAGGTGTGTTGCATTTTCTGTTATTAGTTAGCAAATCTTGAGTGTTTTTCACCAGCCGCCGGCAGTTTAGCTCGGTTCTGTTATTCGGATTAGGTGATCAGAATCAGTTAAGATACTTTGGACGCTGCAATTGTTAGGATAATTTTTAGATCGCTAGTTTGCATTAGTAATTAGCAGTTTATATAGGCGTGCTCAGAGCGACGCTCCCTCCCATTTTGGAATGGTATGGTGTGTCAGCTCTCTCCCCTTCAGGACGCGCTTCCAGCGACGTGGCCCTCCACGGCGACGGAACCCCACCAACCTCTGCTACCCCTCACTGACCCCCTGTGACAACTTCACAGTTGCAGGGGGGCTATGGAACTGCCAGTCTGCCACACGGAAGACTGACTTCATTACTGGTTATGCCTCCCTCCTGTCCCTACAGTTCCTTGCCCTCACCAAGACCTGGATTACACCAGAGAACACCGCCACCCCTGCTGCCCTCTCATCCTCCTTCTCCTTCTCACAAACTTTATATTGTCGGGTGTCTCGGTGGCGCAGCCTGTAGAGCACTGACCGCATGCTCAATGCGAGCCGCGATGTCGGCGGTTCGAATCCGACCGTCCGACATTTGTCGTATGTCTTCCCCTCTCTCTCGCTCCCATTCTTCCTATCTCTCTATACTATATACGGTCCAATAAAGCTGAAAAAGGCCTAAAAAATATCTTTAAAAAAAAACAACAACTTTATATTGTCGTTGTTTATCATCCTCCGGGTGCCCTGGGAAGTTTCCTTGATGAGCTTGACACTCTACTCAGCTCATTCCTTGAGGATGGCACCCCACTTATCCTCCTGGGAGAATTCAACATCCACCTGGAAGCCTCCCAGTCTGCTGCCTTCTTACCACTACTTCACTCCTTTGACCTCTCTCTGCAGCACTCTCCCCCAACTCACAAGGCTGGAAACCTTCTCGACCTAATCTTTCTGAGGAACTGCTCCTCTTCTAACCCCACTGTTACCCCTTTACACGAGTCCGATCACCACTTCATTTCCTTCTCCATCCCCCTAGCCCCTCTACCTCCCTCCCCTTCTCTCACCCCCACTGTTTCTGTCCGATGTAACCTCCGCTCTCCATCACCCTCCTCCCTTGCCCCCAGAGTCACCGCTTCCCTCCCTCCTCTTGAATCCTTCTCCAAACTACCCACTGATTCCACATCTTCCGTGCTGCTTTCCTCTCTCTCCTCAGCCCTTGTCTCTCTCTGTCCTCTTGTCTCCCGGCCTGCTCGATCCTCCCCTCCCAGCCCATGGGTTTCTGACCTTCTACGTTCCTCCAGGCCCAGCCTACGTGCAGCTGAGAGGAAGTGGAGGAAATCAAAAGACCCAATCGGACCTGTCTTCCTACCAGTCTCTCCTGGCGGAATTCTCCTCCGCTATCACCACTGCCAAAATAAATTACTTCCAAACAAAAATCCAGAACTCCACTTCTAACCCTCGTCAACTGTTCTCCATTTTCTCCTCTCTCCTCAGCACACCTCCCCCACCATCTCAGTCCTCGCCCACTGCTGATGACTTTGCGGTATTTTTTGACGAGAAGGTTGCAGATATCCGCAGCACCTTCGCGACCACCACCAATTCTATGCCTGCCTCCATTTCTGTGTCTGCCCCCTGTTTCTCCTCTTTCTGTCCCCTTACAGATGCTGATGTGTCTCACCTCCTGCTCTCCCACCGCCCTACTACTTGTGCCCTGGACCCCATCCCCTCAAACCTCTTTCAGGCAACCACGCCTGACATCCTCCCGTTTGTCACCTCCCTTGTTAACTCCTCTCTGTCCTCTGGCTGCTTTCCCTCATCATTCAAGAGGGCCTACATCACCCCGTTCCTAAAGAAACCCACTCTAGACCCCTCCTGCATTCAAAACTACCGTCCGGTATCTCCTTCCTTTTCTATCCAAATCCATTAAACGAGCTGCCTCCAACCAACTCTCTTCCTTCCTCTCTCAGAATAACCTCCTTAAATTTCAATTTTTGTAGTGGCTGTTTTGTGTTTTCTACTGTAGGAATACAAGGTGACAACTGACATGTAATTGTGGTTGCAATGCTACTATTATTGTTAGGATTGCGATGAGCCAGACCTGTCCGACACCTCCATTGGGATCTTGACAGTAATTCCTGAGGACGCTCCATCCTCTCCATCCTCTCCTGACTCGCTGCACCTAGAGGCTTCAGGTACTGCTATCATTTTGGAAGGAACACTGGTGCTGGATGACCTTGAAAATCTTCCAAATGCCATGTGCCTTCTCTTTGGGCTTATTTACGCCCTGAACTTGGAGTACCCTCAGCAACTGAGGAACACCTTTGACTTTATTCAAAGAGTGCTTCTCTCACTTGGACACAAATCCCTAAAACCAAAAATACAATCACTCAACAATCTTCTGTTGCAGTGAGTGGATGTCCTCATGATGCGACTGAGACGTGACATGTTGGGTCACACTGGGATCTTTACCCTGTTATGCATTTAAACAGTTGTTTTTGTTCCCTTTGGTGCTTTTATTTTGGAAGGAGCATCATTGCCCTTTGCGCTCAAAAAGACTAGTAATTGTTATGTTCAAAAGGAGATGAACACATGAACACGCAGGGCTCTATTTTCCCAATGTGCCCCTTTATGACTTTTCTCATTAAGTACAAAAGTCAACGCAAATATGACAAATAAATGCAACTTTGCACACGTATTATACAGAATAATATTTCAAGAATTTCTTGATGATTTTTGGAGAAATGTCAAGTAAATGTTTCTAAAAGTGTAAAATTTTAAGAAAAAAAAAAAGAATATTTCATGAAAAAAGTCATTTAAAAAACTTATAGTTACAAGATAAAGTTCATTATCTTAATGCGTACACTGTGGTCATAAACTATTTTTCTGGTTTGCATGCGTCTATTTTTACTGCAAATGCAAGTACTTGCGCTGTACAGCCCTGACACCTAGTTTTTTTGTTCTTCCTTTTTTCTCAGACTCTACACTGCAAAAACTCTAAATCTTACCAAGAATATTTGTCTTATTTCTAGTCAAAATGCCTCATTTATAGTCAAAACAAATTTGATTACACTTAAAATCAGACATCACCTAAAAAGTTACTTGTTTTTAGACAATCTTCACTTGTTTCAAGCTAATTTTCACTTGAAATAAGTAGAAAACCCCTCCGAGGAATCGCCACCTTAATGTGGTGGAGGGGTTTGTGTGTCCCGGTGATCCTGGGAGCTAGGTTGTCGGTAGGGTCTCCCAAGGCAAATTGGTCCCAGGGGAGGGGCCGGACTAAGAGCGATTCAAAGACTCCCATGATACGGCCACACAACGACCCAGTTACCTCGCCCGGAAAAGGGAAACCGGGGCCCCCTGCTGGAGCCAGACCCGGGAGGGGAGCTCGTCGGCGAGCGTCTGGTGGCCGGGCCTTATCCCATGGGGCCCGGCCGGGCACAGCCCGAACTGGTCACGTGGGGTTGCCGCCCTGTGGGCTCACCACCTGCAGGGGTCGGCATCGGAGTCGGGTGCTTTGTCCAACGGGCAGTAGGCAAAGGCGGGGATCCGGGCGTGCTGATCCTCGGCGTCGCAGACTGGTTCTGGGGACGTGGAACGTCACCTCTCTGGTGGGGAAGGAACCGGAGCTAGTGCGGGAGGCGGAGCGGTACCAACTAGATATAGTTGGGCTCACCTCCACGCACAGTACTGGTTCCCGGAACCAAACTCCCAGAGAGGGGCTGGACTCTGTTCTTTTCTGGAGTTGCTCAAGGTGAGAGGCGCCGGGTGGGTGTGGGGATACTCACAAGCCACCGGCTGAGCTCCACTGTGTTGGAGTTCCACCCGGGGAACGAGAGGGTCGCCTCTCTGCGACTACGTGTCACTGGGGGGAAGGCTCTGACTGTCATTTGTGCTTATGCACCAAATGGCAGTTCAGAGTATCCGGCCTTCTTGGAGTCACTGGGCGGCATCCTGGAAAGGGTGCCACCCGGAGACTCCATAGTTCTGCTGGGCGACTTCAACGCTCACGTGGGCAATGACGGAGAAACCTGGGGGTGATTGGGAGGAACGGCCTGCCTGATCTGAACCCAAGCAGTGTTTTGTTATTGGACTTCTGTGCTGGTCATGGATTGTCGATAACAAACACCATGTTCGAGCATAGGGTAGCTCATAAGTGTACTTGGTACCAGAGCACCTTAGGCCAAAGATCGATGATCGACTTTGTGGTCGTATCATCAGACCTGCGGCCGTATGTCTTGGACACTCGGGTGAAGAGAGGAGCAGAGCTGTCAACTGATCACCACCTGGTGGTGAGTTGGATCAAGTGGCCGGGGAGGCTGCCGGACAGACCCAGTAAACCAAAACGTGTAGTGAGGGTGAACTGGGAACGTCTGGCGGAGGCCCCTGTTCAACTCCCACCTCCGGAAGAACTTCTCACGCATCCCGGGGGAAGCTGGGGACATGGAGTCCGAGTGGGCCACGTTCAAAGCCTCCATTGCAGAGGCGGCAAGCAGGAGCTGTGGCCAGAAGGTCATCGGTGCCTGTCGGGGCGGCAACCCAAGAACCCGCTGGTGGACACCAGCGGTGAGGGAGGCCGTCAAGCTGAAGAAGGAGGCCTTTCGGGCATTGCTGGCCCGGGGCCCCCTGAAGCAGCAGACAGGTACCGGGTGGCCAGAAGGGCTGCGGCTTCGGCAGTCGCTGAAGCAAAAACCCGGGAATGGGAGGAGTTTGGGGAGGCTATGGAGAAGGACTTTCGGTTGGCCTCGAGGAAGTTCTGGCAAACCATCCGACGACTCAGAAAGGGAAAGCAGGTCTTGTCTCAGGCTGTTTTCAGCAGGGGAGGAGAACTGCTGACCCGGACTGGGGATATTGTCGGGCGGTGGAAAGAGCACTTCGAGGAGCTCCTGAACCCGAACAACACGTCCTCTGTGGAAGAGGCAGAGCCTGAAGACTCGGGGGAATCTGCACCTATATCCCTGGCGGAAGTTGCTGAGGTAGTCAAAAAGCTCCTCAGTGGCAAGTCGCCGGGTGTAGATGAGATTCGCCCTGAGATGCTGAAGGCTCTGGACATTGTTGGGCTGTCTTGGCTGACACGCCTCTTCAGTGTCACGTGGAGGTCGGGGAGAGTACCTGTAGAGTGGCAGACCGGGGTGGTGGTCCCCATTTTCAAGAAGGGGGACCGGAGGGTGTGCTCCAATTACCGGGGTATCACACTCCTCAGCCTCCCTGGGAAAGGTTACTCTAGGGTACTGGAAAGGAGGCTCCGACCGATGGTCGAACCTCGGATTCAGGAGGATCAATGTGGCTTCCGTCCTGGCCGTGGAACAGTGGACCAGCTCGTTACCTTGGCAGGGTTGCTGGCGGGGTCATGGGAGTTTGCCCATCCAGTCCACATGTGCTTTGTGGACTTGGAGAAGGCTTTCCCCCGGGGAACCCTGTGGGGTGTACTGCAGGAGTATGGGGTACCGGGGCCGTTGTTACGAGCCATCAGGTCCCTGTATAACCAAAGTGAGAGCTGTGTCCGCAATCTCGGCACAAAGTCAAGCACGTTTCCGGTGGGTGTTGGACTCCGCCAAGGTTGCCCCTTGTCACCGGTCCTGTTTGTGGTATTCATGGACAGGATCTCAAGGCGCAGCCGAGGTGAGGAGAGTGTCCGGTTTGGTGACCTCAGAATCGCATCTCTGCTTTTTGCGGATGATGTGGTTCTGCTGGCTTCATCGGACCGTGACCTTCAGCACGCACTGGAGCGGTTTGCAGTCGAGTGTGAAGCGGCCGGGATGAGAGTCAGCACCTCCAAGTCCGAGGCCATGGTTCTCTGCCGGAAAACGGTGGATTGCTCCCTCCGGGTTGGGAACGAGTCTTTGCCCCAAGTGAAGGAGTTCAAGTATCTCGGGGTCTTGTTCACGAGTGAGGGTAGAAGGGAGCGTGAGATCGACAGGCGGATCGGTGCAGCGTCAACAGTAATGCGGGCCGGAAATGAGCCGAAATGAGCTTCCTCCGAAGGGTGGCCGGGCTCAGCCTTAGAGATAGGGTGAGGAGCTCGGACATCCGGAGGGAGCTCGGAGTAGAGCCGCTGCTCCTTCGCGTCGAAAGGAGCCAATTGAGGTGGTTCGGGCATCTGATCAGGATGCCTCCCGGGCTCGTCCAACTGGGCGGAGACCCCGAGGGAGACCCAGAGCCCGCTGGAGAGATTATATATCTCTCCTGGCCAGGGAACGCCTCGGGATCCCCCAGGAGGAGCTAGAATGCGTTGCTGGGGAGAGGGACGCCTGGAATACCCGGCTTTGCCTACTGCCCCCGCGACCCGACTCCGGATAAGCGGGTGATGATGGATGGATGAATGGAATAAGTAGAAAAAATGTCAATGGAGTAAGTATCTTTTTTCTTATTACATTGGCAATTTTTTCTACTTATTTCAAGTGAAGATTTGCTTGGAACTAATGAAAATTGTCTAAAGATTAGTTACTTTTTAGGTGATGAGTCTTATTTTAAGTGTAATCAGATTTGTTTTGACTAGAAATTAGACATTGGCTAGAAATAAGACAAATATTCTTGGTAAGTGTTTGAGTTTTTGCAAGGTATCCAGTTATCTCTGATTTAATATCTTTTCAAAGTCAATCACTAGGGTGGTTTTAAACACATCCTCAGAAGGGTCTGAGCAGATTTTAGCTGTTGTCTCAAATGTCAGGAGTTGCATATTCAGCCTAAAGATTTTATTTTGAAGTCATGCAGGTGGAGTTGGGCCTGAACAGACCCATATCTGCTGTTAACTTAATTGATAAGACAAGTGGGTCCTTCAATTGACTGATTGTTTGTTGTTTACTTGTCTCAGAGAACAAATGAACCATTTTGGTGTTCATTTCAAATTGTTGTCTCTCTTTGTTTCAACAACTTAACACTTTTAGTAAAGCTTACTTGAATATTTTAAGACAATCGGTTTCCTAAGATTTTCCTAGTAATGTGAACACTTAGCCTTGTCAGGATAACTTTTTTTAATGACTACTGCTTACTGAGCATAACTCTGATCTGTAAGTTCATTTTATAGTCAACTTAATTAATGATTTTGATGACATGAGTTGTCTAAACACAGTTCTTTTAACTTAAAATTAATGATCTACTTTACTTGGAAATTTTGAGGCAATCGGTTTCCTAAGTTTTTTTAAGTAAAGTCAACAAATTACAATTTACAGTGTACTCCACTCAAGCAATGGTCCTGTCCCACCTGGACTATTGCAATTCTCTGCTGGCTGGCCTTCCAGCATCTGCCATCAGACCCCTACAACTCATTCATAATGCTGCAGCCCGTGGTGGAATGACCTCCCGGTGGATGTCAGAACAGCAGAGTCTCTGACCTCCTTCAAGCGCAGACTGAAGACCCATCTCTTCAGGCTACACCTTTCCCTCCCCAACTCACAATCACCGTGATTAGCCTTAGACCGTAATGGCACTTATGTATAGATATTGTACTTGTATAGGTATTGTTGTTTTTATTGGCTGTTGTATTGTTGTATTCTATCTGCCAACTGTGGTATGCTAGTTTGAAAGTTGATTGTACTCTTCAAGGGTTCTGAATTTCTGTATGTTTACACTAGGACTCGGAACTGTACTGTCCTCTCAGGTCCACTTTTGCACTTGTTCTTGTGTTTGATTTGCACTTTGTTGTACGTCGCTCTGGATAAGAGCGTCTGCTAAATGCCACGTAATGTAATGTAATGTAATGTAATGATTGTCATTGGAACTGAAGAGAACCTTGGCCTCCTGGCAGAACTGCCAAAGCCCTTGGACCAGACAAGTGTGTTGCAATGCCTATGTTCCATGCATTCACCGACTGTGACACTGTCATTCTTTAAGACCATAAGGAAAGTAACTTAATGGGTCTGATGGAAAGCTTGCCTTGAAATAACACTGTTTTTCTAATTCATGACCACTGAAGTGATATCAATAAAACATCTTCACACAGAAATCAGGAGAAAGTGAATGCCTGCCAATCTTTGTGTTGTGTTGTAGTCCTCTGCAACTGTACGAAAGCTAGTAATGTGTGTTATATTTGGTAATAAAATACTTTAGCATGTAATTGGCCTGTTTTTAACATAATATATTCCTCACATATTTTTGAGACTTCTACTGCTGTAGCCTATCCCCTTAGAGTCATGATGCGTTGTGTGTTATTTATTTACACTTCTGCATACCACTGTTGTAATGTGTGATTATTTGTGTTACTGTCACCTTCCTGTCAGCTTTGACCAGTCTGGCCTCTCTCAGAATTGCTGCTCACTGTATTTTTTAAATACAATTCTTTGCAAACTTTAGAGACTAGAGTGTGTGAAAATCCCAGGGGATCATTAGTTTCTCAGATACTCAAACCACCTTGTCTACCACCAACAATCATTCCACGGTCAAAGTCACTTGTGCCTCCAAATTAAAGGAGGAAGGAACAGGAGGAGTAAGGGGAAGAGGGGACACTGGTCCCCCATGAAGGATAATTGCCCATTTGTGTTCGCCACAAAATCCCGGAAGAGAAAGGAACTGGGATGTACAAATACAAATGGGGAATACTTCCGGAACAGTGGGAGGAACAGAAAATAATACGGATGAAAACTCTGATCGAATCAGAATATAAAGCCCAAAACAGCTATGAGAAAATAAAACGACCCTTAAAAAACAGGGCGACTACCCAACCAAAATAAGTGCTTAAGTTGAGCACTGAAATCCCCGGACCGGGGATAAAATAAAAGTACAACCTAGCAAAAGACAAGGCACAAAAATAAAACCTTGAGTCGCAGCTCAGGAGAAAAACGCAAACAAAAATACATTTACCGGGGACACCGTCCCTCTACCACAGGCTCACACGAGCCACGAAAAATAAAAGAGAACGAAAACAAAGAACCTATAGGAAGGCGCCAGCAGTGTACACACACTAGCAAACTGAGCACCTTCCTTACCTCTTTCTTTAACGAGTGTCAGAAACCCAAACCAGCACATTACCTGACTCAACAATCTTACAGCTTACCAGCTTTGCGCCAGAGCGAACAGTGGACACCAAAGTATTGATAGACTGTCAGCACTGCCCTTAAATACTCTCAGGAGGAACGCTTCCCTGGCACTAATGAGGGCCAGGTGAAAACAATGAGACCCTGCCCTCTGGTGGCTCCAATCGGTCACTACCTCCCACCATGACAGTAATACAGTAAAATGGATGTAGTTTACGGTGAAATAAACTCACAGGTACAGCAATGCTGGCTTCGGTCTGTCCGGTCCACTTCATTTGGCCACATTCTCATTGCTATACACTGGGGAAAGAACCTCTGTGCATGCCTGATATATCCCTGGCAATCATCAGCTGATATATCCAAACATCAAGCATCCATCCTGTTTGCCATTCAACATGAATACTCCACCCCCTCCAACATCCAGTGATTTGTCCTCTTCTTTCACCCACTTTGGTATTTCTTCCTGGATCCATCTTGAACAAAATCATTCATAAGATGAAATTGAAAGTCCGTCAGCACCAGGACAGGTCTCCAACTGAATCAGGTGTGAGTGTTCTACTCAATAACCATTTAAAAATTTCCAAACAATCTTTCTATAACTATTGTGAGAATTGTTGCCTATATGTTAGGTTTTAAAGTTGAATGTATCCATGTTGGCAGAACATACTCCACCTATGCCTATACAGCACCAAGTCTTTAGCACTTTCAATACTGAAGCTAGTTCTCTGAATCCATGGCACAAGAGTACCACCAGTACAACTAGAAATAAATACACTATTAATGCATACATTATAGGGCTCTAAACTCTGAAACTGTTTTATTCTGAAAAGCAACTAATCAAAAACATAATCCTAGACACAGGCAAACTGCTTAAAGGAAGTCTTCCATAATCGGAAAATGAAACAGAATACGGGTTTAGAAGAATGCTGTTGGTGCTTTTAGTCGATAGACTGGATGTAACCTACTCATTCGTTACAAATAACGTTCATGTCAACTACAAGTTTTGAACTGAGTTCAGAGTGAGATTTTGGCGGCAGCGGCGGGGGTGGGGGTTTGGTTGGCGTTGGGACGGGGGTCTGATCTGATAAATGATACATACATTCGTACAAATAAAAAATTTATTTAATTCAACATTTCTTAGTGCAGGTGTGTGTGTGTGTGAGAGAGATAATGGTTAGTGTAGTTTATTGTAGGTGTTGGTGGCAGGTTTTGGGGCCTTCAGCACAGGGGTTGGTGGCTCCCATTTGAAACACTGTGGTTCCAGACCAGCCATTTTAACTGTCATTATGGATGACAGAGTTCCGTCCAGTGCCAAGCTGTTTCTAGTTTTGGTCTTGTTTAATCCGACCATGGAGAAAACCCTGCATTCGAATGAGGGAGCACTAACACTAATGCAGCTATCTTAGAAAGCCTCCCAAACTGGCTCAACCGGTCACCTTTGAAAAAAGGAACCAAGGGCCTCTATTACTCAAATGCTTTGCTTTTATTATTTTAATTAATTATGTGTATGTCATGTGGTGCCAAATATTTCTTACCTTGCTCTTGGTTGAGGACATACTCCCCCAAAACTCCTCGACATTAAAGGTGGTGGGATCTTGTGGCATGTGAAAAGGAAAAAACCTGACGAGCCGCCGATTCTACATGTGTAATCGGCGCAAAAGCTACCGCCGACCACGTACGACGGCCGAAATCGCATGTGTGTCAGGGTCATAATAGCCAAGCAGACCAAACATAGCCTAGACTGTATTTTCATGATGACAATTGAAAATACAGTACAGCCAACAGTAGGTCTATATCCCGAGAATGACATACAATGAAAGTGTCACTCATCAGCCTAACACAGAGCGAGGTGAATGCATGCAAGCTCGTGCATGAGCTGTCAAGCAAAGCGGAGCTTTTATCTTAAGTTGGTAATGTCCTTCCTAGAAGTTGGTCTCAACTGCTTTGTGAATTACTTTTAAGAAAAAACTAAAAACTTTTAGTGCAATTTAGAAGTACTCTTAGTGGTAGCCTAAGAGAAAAGCTTTGTGAATAATGGGTCCTGAACTAAGACTAAAAAACAAGTGTCAGAATAGCTGCTGAAATTAGTAGGGATTCAACTGGCTAGCGAGGCTAGTTCACACACTCTGGTCAAACTGTTAGCTAACATTACTGATTACCAGCTGCCTGGACACAATATTCCCCAGCAACGGAAATCAAATGATCAGATGACTAACTGTACTCATAGGATATGGTCTTCTCCCACGTCGATCAGTCTGTAGCTACTTCGGCGAGATGTGAATCAATGTGACAGTTGTCCTCTCTTCTGTAGCTACTTCAGCAAGCGTCTGAATCAATGTGTTAATTGACGTCTTCTGTAGCTACTTCAGCGAGCGCGTGAATCAATGTGTCATTGTCGTCGTTGGAATCAGAATGTAACGTTGTTGTAGCGGGAATATCTCAATCTTACCCGGATACAGCAATGCTATTTTTTGATTGGCTGTTCGGTAGCTATATTCTTATTATTTGATTAGCTGGTGCGTGGCAGGCGCCTTCTGAACTCTACGGGGAACCCACTTGATTCCTACCTGTTCCACTGTTATAAAAAATAGCGGCGCAAATTGGTGGGCGTTATCCTGGTAATTTCTCTGCGTGAGAAATACAAGGTGTGGCGTGTGAACGGGTTGAAATGCGTGTGTCTCATGCCCAATGCGTGAGACTTGAGAGCTTTGCAACTATAAGACATGTCGTTTTAGCTAGCTAACAAACAGTGCCACTTGCTGGGTGAACAAGGTTTTGGATTATTGAATAATGAATACGGACAGCAGCTATAATATGTTATTTTAGGTTATAAAGCCTATTTGTACTTGGGAACAGCAACGTGGCAAAACCCAGAAGAGCCGTTTAATTTGAATTCCTGGACCGCCAATGAGAATGAAACAGGGTTTGGGTGTATAATAAAGTTAGGGAAAACGCTCGTCGCAAAACATTCTGGTTCGTATCGACCTTTCTATTGTGACCACGGTTGGTCAATAGATTTTACGGCCAATCTAGTATACTAGTTATCGAATAGTGAGCCATTTCGGACACAGACACCCTTTTAAGAGATATTACTTATTTATTCATTTTAATTGTGAATGAATGCTATTAAATAAATATGTTGATATGTACAGCCTCTGGAAACACAATGTCGCTGTATACGCTGCTTTGAGTGTATTTATTTAGGTTTAGACTACAAACCCTCAAATGCCCCAACAGGCTACTGACCATTGTAAAACCGACATTACATTACATTACGCTCTTATCCAGGGCGACGTACAACAAAGTCCAAATCAAACACAAGTATAAGTGCGAAGAGGACCTGAGAGGACAGTACAGTTCCGAGTCCTAGTGTAAACATACAGATAATCAGAACCCTTGAAGAGTACAATCAACTTCCAAACTAGCATACCACAGTTGGCAGCTAGAATCCCCTGAGTACAACAATACAACAGCCAATAAAAAACAACAATATCTATACAAGTAACAATATCTATACAATCCATACATAAGTGCCATTACAGTCTAAGGCTAATCATGGTGGCGAGTTAGGAAGGGAAAGGTGTAGCCTGAAGAGATGAGTCTTCAGTCTGCGCTTGAAGGAGGTCAGAGACTCTGCTGTTCTAACATCCACCGACCGGGAGGTTATTCCACCACCGTGGGACCAGGACAGACAGCAGTCGTGAGCGTGAAGTGCAGGTGTGGCGAGGGGGAGGCGCCAGACGGCACATAGTAGCAGAACGGAGGGGTCTTGTTGGTGTATAGGTCTTGATAAGGGATTAAATATATACAGGGGCTCATCCCTTAACTGCCTGGTATGCAAGCACCAAAGTTTTAAATTTGATGCGAGCCATAACAGGCAGCCAGTGGAGGTTGCTGAGCAGGGGGGTGACATGTGAATGTCTGGGAACATTGAATACCAGACGGGCTGCAGCATTCTGGATCAGTTGTAGGGGTCTGATGGCAGATGCTGGAAGGCCAGCCAGCAGAGAATTGCAATAGTCCAGACGGGACAGGACCATTGCTTGAACAAGGAGCTGAGTGGAGTAGGTGGTGAGAAAGGGTTGGATTCTCCGGATGTTGTACAGGAAGAACCTGCACGCTTGGGTCACCGTAGCGATATTCTCGGAGAAGGACAGCCTGTTGTCTATCACCACTCCAAGGTTTCTTGCACTAGGGGATGAAGTCACTGTGGTATCCCCTAGTGAGATGGAAAAATCAGAGAAGGGAGAGGTTAGAGCAGGGTTGGAGATTACCTCCGTCTTACCTGGGTTGAGCTTTAGATGGTGGTTGCCCATCCAGCTCTGGATCTCTCTCAGGCAGGCGGAGATACGGGTAGAGACCTGTGTGTCTGATGGGGGAAAGGAGAGAAAAAGTTGGGTGTCATCGGCATAACAATGATACAATGGGGGAAATAAGTAAACATTTTGTCCAGTAAATGTATTTCCAATGAGCCTATTCAAGTGAAATTTGCACCAGACTTTGGAATTAACTAAAAAAATCCAGACATAAAATCAAAACATTAAAGTCCATATGTAAATAAAGTTATGTGTAATAAAGTGGAATGAAACAGGAAAAAAGTATTGAACACACTAAGAAAAAGCAGTACACTACAGCAAGGAAAGGCAAGGAACCAGCTGAAAACCATAACTAATTAGGAGGCAACTCTACCTCCAATCTGTGCTAATTAATGTCAGCTGGGTTAAAATATATTGATGGGCTATAGGTGCTTCCCCATAAACATCTAATGATGGGTAAAAGTAAAGAGCTCTCTCAAGACCTTCCCAACCAGATTGTTGCAAAACATGGAAATGGAATTGGCTACAGACGTATTTCACAACTTCTGAATCTTCCAGTAAGTACCATTGGGGGCATTATCCATAAGTGGAAGCAACATCACTCCACCATCAACCGACCATGCACAGGAGCTCCTCGCAAGATTTCTGATCAGGAAGTCAGAAGGATACTTAGAAGAGTAGCCAAAGAGCCAAGGACCACTAGGAAAGAGCTCCAGAAAGACTTGGAGGCAGCAGGTACAACTGTGACAGAAAGGACAGTAGGCAATGCACTCCACTGCCATGGCCTCTGTGGAACTCAGCCCGCAAGACTCCACTACTGAAAAAAAGATATGTTCGTTTAAAGTTTGCCAAACAACATTTGGACAAGCCAGTGAACTACTGGGAGCATGTACTCTAGTCAGATGAGACCAAAATTGAACTTTTTGGCTGTCACACAACACACCATGTTTGGAGGATAAATGGCACTGCACATCACCCGAATAACACTATACCAACAGTGAAGTTTGGAGGTGGAAGTATCATGGTGTGGGGCTGTTTCTCTTCTCGTGGTACTGGCAGACTTCATATCATTGAAGGAACAATGAATGGAGCCATGTACAGAGAGATTATTGAGATGAACCTGCTGCCATCCACCAGGATGCTGAGGATGAGACGTGGGTGGACCTTCCAGCAGGACAACGATCCAAAGCATACAGCAAAGGAAACTCGCAATTGGTTTCAGAGAAAGAAAATCAACTTGTTGGAATGGACCAGTCAATCACCTGACTTAAACCCAATTGAACATTTGTGGAAGCATCTGAAGATCCAGATTCACAAGAGGGCCCCCCGCAATCTTAAAGATTTAAAGACAATCTGTGTAGAGGAATGGGCCAAAATCACACCTGAATACTGCGGGTGATTAGTTACTTCATACAGAAAGCGCCTTGAAGCTGTTATTACAGACAAAGGCTTCTCCATTAAGTATTGAATTAATTTCAGTTAGTGTGTTCAATACTTTTTTCCTATGTCATTCCACTTTGTTACATTTTTATTATTATTATTTAATGTTTAGATTTTTTGTCTGGATTTCTTGAGTTAATACCAAAGTCTGGTGCAAATTTCACTTGAATGGCCTCATTGGAAATACATTTACTGGACAAAATGTTGATGTGTTCAATACTTATTTCCCCCATTGTATGCGATGCCATGAGCAGAGATAACGGGGCCAAGGGATCTCGTGTAAATGAAAAGAGGAGGGGTCCGAGGACTGAGCCCTGGGGGAATCCTGTAACAAGGGGGCGAGGGGTTGACACTCTTCCAGCCAAGGACACCTGGGAGGACTGGCCAGAGAGATAAGATTTAATCCACTCTAAGGCTGTGCCACAGATCCCTGTAGATGCCAGGGAGGCTAAGAGGATGAAGTGGTTGACTGTGTCGAACGCCGCAGAGACGCAGAGACGTAAAGAAGGATCAGGACAGAGGAGCGAGAGGTTGCTCGTGCAGTCTCCGTCGAGTGGCTAGGTCTGAAGCCGGACATGTAGTCAGAAACTAAAAAGTGCTGGAGCCAAAAGTGAACTATTCCTTTAAGAACCCTATCTTTTCCCATCCGTATCATCATCCTGTGTACAGTTTACCAACGGAAACCACTCCAGAGACTTTCGCACAGAACTGTTCTGTGGATTTTCTACATGCCTTTCTACCATCGAGATTTCTTCATATCATAGAGCGTACTCAAGAACCAATCAAATCCGTCTGCGAAGAAGGTTAGAGGTTGATGTTGACATGCGTTAATGTTATGGATGCATGTGACCACGTTCAATCGCAAAGCAGTGGCCTTTATTTAACTAGCATGTGTCCAACTAATTTGATAACGTTGGTACCAGTTTAACGCAGCCATGTTTAACTAGTTACAATTGTCTTGACCTGTTGGTTATACGCCAGCGTTGTGTTTCGCTGGCTATGTTGCATACATAACTCAAAATAAATGCTAGCCGATTAGCAAACCTACGACAGACCTACCGCGCATTTAGATTACATAAAAACCACAGAAGGTACGTTCGGACCTGTTTGGACTGAATTTCTATACTCAATTAACTGAAATGGCTTTAGCGAGCTAACGTGGCTAACGTTACATTCGTTGAACGGAAATAAGCACAATTGTATAATTAGCTGCTGGAACCGACGCTAGCCCTAGAGCTCGCAAGCTCCGCCTGGAGAGGTATGTACCGTTAGCTATTGAATTACAAGTCTTTGTTTGAGTTCATATTAAGTTACAGTTTGTACGTATCTCGTCTAACTGATTCTGTGCTATCCACACAATTTTGTACAACGATGCTTTTCTAATGGTAGCTAGCTAACTATCATCATCGTATCATGAGTTTGAACTTTCAATAGCTAGCAAGAAGCAACCGTTAGCTGTGATGACGATAACGAAGGAAAAAGCTAGTTGGATATATCTTCTTTTATTTTTATTTTTTTTATTCCCTAGTCTAAATCCATCTATTACCAATTTGAAATGCCAGCTACCAGCTGTTTCAAAACATAGCTTGAGCTGGTCAAATCATCTTCAGTATGGAGCTGGTCTAACAGGTAGCTGGTCAACCAACTACCCGCTGTTTCAACACCTAGCTTGAGTTTTTTTTTTTTAATGTAGGCTTGAAATGCCTCTAACTTAACATTAGCTAGCTATTCGTGCAGTGAATTATAAGATGGCTTGGAAATTATAGCTAGCCTACAAGTAACGGCTAAATTAGGTGATAACAACAGATGTTATTAACTAACTTCCAGTTGTACGATAACGTTATGTCAACCTATTACTATTACTGGCAATGTAGTCTAGGATCCGTATTGTACGTGTTTGAAAGAGGTATAAAATAAACTTCAATCGAAATAAGACGAAATGCAGATTAATTTAACGTGTTCAAGGACGACTGTCAACTTCTAACATTACGGATCTTGGAACTTGGAACTGGCATGATTTCTAGGTAGCTAGTGTCAATAAAGCACGTTCTTTCGTATTTAAATCTCACTGTATTTCAATGTGTGTTCGATGAACCTGATGAACCTAACATGTTGGGTGATTTAGGGTTAATAACATATTGGTTGGATAAGGCGAATGCTTTTGATAGTTCAAATTAGATTTAGATTGCTCTAGTCAGTTTATGCTACCAGATCAGAGCCCTGTTTCACGAAGCAGGATGACGGAGTTAGCTGTGGATAACTGCACTGAATAAAACCCTCCAAAAAAGAGAGTTGTTCTGGGTAACATCTGTCATAACATGGTAAAAGTATGACAGTTTTATGTCATTTGACATCAGATTACATCATCTGTTATGCCATCTTTTGACAGCTGTTATGTCATGTGTTATGCTAGCCTTGTGCTGAGGGGTTCAAGTAAAGTGTTACCAAATCTCGTATGGAGGATGTGTTGGGACAGTCAGCAGTATGTTTAGTAGACTGTACAAATGAGGACACAGTCATATTACGAGGCTGTTAAGGCCACAGCCACACTCAACAGGACGGTCTGTAGTATAGTCGTTAAGGTAAATGACTGGGACAGGCAAGGTTGGTGGTTCGAATCCCAGTGTAGCCACAATAAGATCCGCACAGCTGTTGGGCCCTTGAGCAAGGCCCTTAACCCTGCAATCCTCCAGGGGAGGATTGTCTCCTGCTTAGTCTAATCAACTGTATGTCGCTCTGGATAAGATCGTCTGCCAAATGCCGATAATGTAATGTCAACAAACCCATGGAAATGCCTATATTACCTGAGGATTTTAAGTACACTACATTTACAGACAATTGCACGGACTGAACAACTTTCTCATTCAAGTATTCAATTTTTATACTCAATATAGATGCACACAAGCCGTTTCGGACACCGTGCCACATACCTTCGTCCAGTCTGTAATGTCTGAGTCAGATGCACAGTCTACAGGTAAACTGAAGTGTATGCTAAATCACCTTGCAGGTGACATTGCTTTTATGAGAGCAATGTTAATAATGAGAAAATCTGCTCTTTTATTTTGTGAATATGATCTCTTGCTGGAAGGGTTGGTTTGTTTGAACTGTCTGGCGTGGCAAGAGTTTTCAGAATTTTTGTAAGGAAAGCCATCTTTCACAAGAGGATATGGTCAGTGGCGGCTGGTATAAATGGGCTAACAGGGCTATTTTAGCTACAGGGATACCTTTGGTTTGAATGATGGGGCTGACTAGCTAATTGTGAGTGTAGCTAAGCATTTGCTTTTCTGTTTCCTAAGTTTGCTTTTTGGAGTGGACACGGCCTTACAGATTTGAAACATTTGGAGAAAATTTGGAAGCACAAATTGGAAACTCATATTTGAAATGGTGTTAGTCTGTCAATCCTGGGTAAAGGTAGAATAGCCTTTCAGCTTGGCGGAGGTAGATAATCATAACTCTGTACAGACATAATGAACTTGTAAAGAAAAACGCTCTCACTGTCCAGAATTGTGGAATTAATTAAATTTCATGCAGGACACAAATTTGCTCTGCATTGAGTGGGATGAAACTAGCTGTAATTCCAGACTATTTTAGCACGTCCCATTTCTGTGTGCCTATGTTCATCCTGCTGACGAAATATTTGAATGTGATGGACGTACCATTGCACAGATCCTACAGTGGAACATTTTACATTACATTTTAGTCATTTGGCAGATTTCCCTAGGTTTCCCTAGTATCCGCTCCCCTACACACTGGTAATTCTATGCCTGGAGGACTGAAAGCTAACCTTTGCTTGCTCCATGGAATTCTGACAAGTTGCCTTATGAAGTCAATGTTTGACTAATGCTCACAGACTCTGCTAACAGACCACTCTGCTGGCTACTTCTGCATGGGAACTGGTAAGCACACGTATATTATTTGTACGGTTGAATCACAAATGTGTTTCATTTCCTTCTGAAAAAGAAGTAATCTAAAATGGATTATGCTTATGAATTACATTCGTATACAAGAAAAATGTCATGGTTTGATTTAGGAGGATTTAGCGTGAATTTAACATGGCACTATTCAAACTGTAAATTGCTCTGATGTGGCTTGGGGCAGTAATGTGTTTGGCTGTGCATTAAGTATGTCTGTTGTGCTGTTTTGCGTAAATGGGGGGTGATTGCAGTTGTACTTACAATAGTATTCTACATCATGTGTGGATCACTAAACTGTTTTACAATGTTGACCATGCTAATGGAAAATGGATTACAGTTAAGCTACTGCTGTGAGACTTTATTCCTTTCAGGATTGTGGAATGTTCTAGCACTCCAGTTATTGTAGTCGTGGAGGTTGTGTATTTGTTGTTAGCACAGTGCATGTAACTCGGCCCTATGCGTTTGCATGCATAGCTGTCCCAGCGGTAGCTGCACTGCACTGCTGCAGCCAGATCTATCTGAACAGACAGCATGGGGGCACAATGTGAGGTTTCCTCTTTAATATGATGGCACGAATGACAAATTAAGCCTGTGCCAGTTTTGGTTTTGACATTTAGACCAGTGACAGTCCCTAAGAGGACTATGGTGTTTGCACAACCAACTTGTAAAACCCACACCCAGAACAGGACATCCCTGTCTGACTCAGCAAATTACACACCAGCATTAGCTTTATTCCGTGTTATTCATCCATCTGTTTCCTTCTTCATCTCAGAGTAAATACATCCACTGCTAACCCTTTTAAATTGTAGTGTTGTTAATCTCCCACTCCATGATTTGGGGCCAGTCCTATGTAATTTATGGACAGCAACTAGAGTAGCCGCTACCGCGCGCAAGCGACTGTCGATGTTGGCCAAAAGTAGGACTGTATGCGGGCACAGGATCAGGTGCAGAACGGGACAGGAGGCAAGGTTATGCTGAGCAGCATCTCCACCCCGCAAACTGTTTGGTTGTTTATGGTGAGGAGTAAGTGACTTGGCCGCGTGTTTCTCCCGCAGTCATGCTGTGAGGGTGCAGCACGTGGAGCTCCAGGCGACGCAGCGGAGCTGGAGATGAAGGCCCTGAGCTCCAGATGTGCCTTTTACCTGGGCTTCCTGGTGGGCACCTGCTCGCTCTACTTCTTCCTGCGGCAGGTGTGGTCCGAGAAGCGCTTCGCCCCGCCGCTCGACGTCGGCGCCACTACGGAAGAGGTCACCAGCGGCCAGAACTGGAAGGTGGACGGGCTGGCCCTCATCAACCTGAACCACCCCCACCAAACGGGTAAGCCAACAGGGTATGCTACTGGAGGGAGGCATGCAGCATGCACACGAGGCCGGATAGCCAAAGTCACAAAACTGTCTCAGTGTTTGCATGCTTGTTGAGGAATCCGTTTTTTAAATTTATTTATTATTTTTTATTTAATAGTTTTTCTTTATCATTCAGGTAAAGAAACAAAATACAAAATTACACACAAAATACAAATTGTTTTCCTGTTGTTTTTCCACACCTTCTCAAGGTGCTACCTGTTCATTAGAACTCTTGGGGCCTGCTGGACACACACACACACACACACACACACACATACACACACACAAGTTTCAACTATTGACCTGTACAAGTTCCAGTCTCTCCCTTTAAATTGCTAATTTGTTTATAATCAATACAATCTTTTAAACAATATGTGAATAGACTGCTGTATAAAAACATATATACTGTTTATAAAAGTATAAGGAGTAAAAGATGCACAAAAGAATAATCTTTTCAAATGGATATAAAAATGATCATTATAAAATATAGCATTTATTTCTTGGAGATTAAAGCTTTTTTTGCAACAGACAAAGTTTTTCTTTGCTCCAGCTCTAGTAGGCTGGACAATAAAATGTGTATAAGCACATTAATTATATATATTACCGCACAGTATAAAGTTCGGGAAAAACTTAATGACAAGGGATGATTTCATGAAAATGGCAACTCTAAACATCAATACCATGACATTCAGCAATGGGCTACTCACTGAATAACAGACATTGTCACTGTAGAACACTACCTGAGAAATATAAATGAGATTTCAGTTTTTCAGTTTTTAATAAATGTGCAAAAATCTCTAAACATATGTTCACTTTGTCATGGGTTATTCATTACAAAATGGTAATGTTATCTATTTAAAATGAATTACAACACAAAAAAGTGCAGAAAAAGTGAAGGGGTCTGAATACCTTCTGAAGCCACTGTATATACAATCATTTCTGTTTTTTAACAATGCTGGCCAATGTATTTACTGACAGACATTTATTGCCGGAAGTGCATTGTCAAACTGAAGAAAGTTAGTGTTACTGTATGTGGAAAAATCATGAGGTCTTTTTATTTTTATTTATTTTTTATTGGGATGGTATTGCATGGAGAGTGTTTCTGGAGTATGTGAGTGTATGTTGGTGAGGGTGGGGTTGGGGAGATTAGTCAACAGTCAAATTGAATGATTTCACGAGGTCTGATATTGCGGGGCTTTTTGGATGAATTTGAGGGTGGTTTTTCTAACGGCGAGTATTTGCACCCCCAGGTGAGTACAGTGGTCTGGCGGACGAGCTGTACCGTAAGGTTCGCATCCTGTGCTGGGTGATGACGGGCCCCGGGAACCTTCAGAAGAAGACGCGGCACGTGAAGGCCACCTGGAGCCGCCACTGCAACCTGGTGGTGTTCATGAGCTCGGTGGAGGACCGTGACTTCCCCACCGTGGGCCTGGGCACGGGCGAGGGCCGCGACCAGCTCTACTGGAAGACCATCCGCGCCTTCCACTACGTGCTGAAGAACCACGGCGACGAGGCCGACTGGTTCCTCAAGGCCGACGACGACACCTTCGTGGTCGTGGACAACCTGCGCTGGGTCCTGGCCAACCACACACCCGAGGAGCCGGTGTACTTCGGCAAGCGCTTCAAGCCCTACGTCAAGCAGGGCTACATGAGCGGCGGGGCGGGGTACGTGCTGAGCAAGGAGGCCCTCCGGAGGTTCGTGGAGGGCTTCCGCACCAAGGTCTGCACCCACACCACGCCCGTGGAGGACCTGGCTCTGGGCCAGTGCCTGGAGAAGATGGGCGTCCTGGCGGGCGACTCGAGGGACACGCTCCACCGCGAAACCTTCAATCCCTTCGTCCCCGAGCACCATCTCACCGGAAAGTTCTCCAAGAGCTTCTGGTACTGGAACTACTGCTACTACCCCATTGTGGAGGTGAGTGTTGGGGGGGGTTCAGGGGCAAGTGGACTGACCTTTGAGGAAGCTTATATGCAATATCAGCACTGGCAACAACAGGTCCTCTCAGATGGTTTGAATAGCTGATGACCGTTTCATTAGTAAATTGCTGCATTCTGAAAGTTGTTGCAATGTCCTGGTTTCCCCTCCTTTGGCACAGCAGCTTCTTATCAGATATCCAAAGCCTTGTTACTTGTTATCTTGATGTCTGTCTATCTATCTCTCTTTCTTTCTTTCTCTCTCTCTCTCTCTCTCTCTCTCTCTCTGTCTCTGACTCACACTCTCTCACACTCACTCACTCACTCACACACACTCTCTCTCTCTCTCTCCCTCTCTCTCCCTCTCTCTCCCTCTCTCTCCCTCTCTCTCTCTCTCTCTCTCTCTCTCTCTCTCTCTCTCTCTCTCCCTCTCCCTCTCCCTCTCCCTCTCTCTCTCTCTCTCTCTCTCTCTCAGGGTGCGCAGTGCTGCTCAGATCTGGCCATCTCCTTTCACTATGTGGACGCAGAGCTGATGTACGTACTGGAGTACTACACTTACCACCTGCGTGCGTACGGATACCGCTACCGCTACCTGCCCCCACTACCTGAGGGCATGGGCAAGACACCCGAGATCGAGAACAAGGGGCCGGGGGGTGTGAAAGAGGGAGCGAAGGCAGCGGCGGCCATCAAGGGCGAGGAGAAAAACAAGATGGAGGCGGCGCAGGAAGGCCAGGATAAGCAGGTGTCGGAAAAGGACTCTGCGCTCAACCGGACTGAAGCGTCACAGGAGAAACCCCAATAGCCTTTATCAAAGCGCGCGTGCATGCGTTTGTGCCCGTGTGCGTTTGTTTGTTTACTGTGTGTGTGAGAGAGAGCGAAAGGGAGAAATATGAATGCCCTATTCCACGTTATAGTCATATATTAAATCCAATGTAATTGTCTGCATGTGCACCAAAGTTATGTTAATGCTGTTTGAAAAAAGCAAGGAAAACGTATAGACTAGGAAATTCTTTCATTCCTGCTGCAACGCATTTCTCATAGCAACACCTGGCGAACACCAGCAAAAACGAAATCGAGTATGAAGCTCAAATTTTCAGGAATTTTGTAAATCATTATCTACCAACGCACAGAAAACAAAAAACTCCATGAGGTACTGTGGTGCAACCTCCTGGAATTGGCATGGAATGGCCCTTTTACCTTTAGCTCCTCTAGCAGAAACACCTGGAATTGCACCACACATTTGCGTTGCTTTTATAAAATTTGGACTGCACATTTTGCAACACAAAAACTCTCCTTGCGTTGCTCATTGCATATTTTTGTTGTATGGGTTATGTTACAGGCTTTAATGATGTGTTGAAATCAGTTATTAGAAAAATCAGGTTACTGCCAGTGGTCTGGAACTCTATGTAAGAAACCTAAACACGAATGCAGACACGGGACATACGCAAGGCCTTTGCTTACATACCATTTGTGTGTTTACCAGCTTCTCTTACAGCTGTCTGAGGCTATATACTGCCAGTCCACACGGTGGCCAGTTTTAGAGCTATCAGTTTTGCTAATTGATATGGAGTGGCCCTCTAGTGATAACAATATCTGTGCTATATTTACCCATTGGACTCCATTCATGTTTGACAGCAAAAAATATTTCTGCTTATATACTGATGTTCAATCTATGCTTCGTATTTTTTATTACTTTTAAAGTTAAAAAATATAGATGTTTTTATTTCCCAAAAAAGGCTCTGATGTAAAAGCTTTGCACTCTCATTTGGCAACTTATCCAAGCGTTTTTCATAGGTTCATCCCTCGAGGCACGTGATTACCCTGTGCTTTCGTCATTGTGCATGTTCTTAGGCATGTGACCAAGGACACAAATGAGTGTAAGCAGTGAGTGAAACTATTATTTCCTGGTGCCCTGCATGATGGAATCTGTCCCCATAGGTTTCTATTGGCATCACTGTCTGTATATGTGTGTGTCTATATATATATATATACACACACACACACACGCGCACACACACACACAGACTGATGTGATGCCAGTGTTGTATTTGATCATATGACCATTTTTCAAGACACATGACCGTTGAAATGCATTGTGATTCCCAGGCCTTTCTATGGGTTTCTATGGGTTCAATTCTCCTAGGGTTGAAGTGAGGCGCTTCTGCATTGGAGCAGAAATGATTACTTCTTAGTAGACTAGTTCTTAGTAGCTGTTGGTTGAACAGTTTTTACCTGGTATTTAGATTGAGCACCTTGAACAGAAACGAATGGAATTGCACCACACCTTCGCGTTGTGTTACAAAATTTGGGCTCAGATCTGGCATTATCATTTGTGTTCACATACTCATGTACGGACCAACAAGATTGTACGGTTATAGTGGTAGTCATTGTCTAGGGCACAACTGCCCAAAGAAGGCTGTGATTGTACAAAATGAGGCAGGAGTGGTGGGATCATGTATGCGGAATACTTTCCATGAACATGGTTGGCAAATTGTGCATTTGATTTCACCGGCATTTGATTTCACCGGCAACCTGTCACCATGGCCTTGTGGCTGGCCACTGGAGCTGGCTACAGAACGATCAAATTTTTTGGCGTGAAGCATCAGTTTTTAGTCCATGTAGATACATGATTTTTGAAAACAACCTGGGAAAGTGTGTCTAGTTGACAGCAGATGGGCTTTTCTCCGGTGAGCAAGGGGGTCTGATAGCCCCATCATCACCCTATGAGGACAACCCAAGTGGAAGAGTGGTTTTGTTAATCCGATTCAAATGCATCTTCTGTGCGTTTACACCTACTCCGTTTAACACGATCTCATCTGTTGTAGCCACAGATCCGATCACAGATTTTTATGTGGAGTAACTGGGGCCGTAGTGTTCGCTTATTACTGTGGAAAACTGTACTGTGTCGTTAGCCGACTGAAAATCAATTAATTTTATTTTTTTGCTGATGGGCACGTTTCTTTCCAGATTGTTTGTGTGTATGTATCAGTGTAAATTTCTAGTTTGCTTTTATTAAAAATGAAATTCGAAATGACTTTCCCTCCTCTGGCATTGTCAGTTTTGTTGTATTGATAAGTGTAATTCCATAAAGAACATATTAATATGTAACGGGTACTAGAAAAATGCAGCTATTATTAAATTTAAAATATTGAATGTACACACAGTATACTCACTTTATTAGGTAATTGCCTGCTCCTCTGCCTGCTTGCCTGGTCTATCACACCGCATGCATCCGTGGATCCATCCAGCCTTGTGGCAAGTGCCGGGTGGCAGCTGTGGTCTGGGGAATGCTTTCTTGGCACACATTAAGCAACAGTCCACCCTTTTTCCAGTTACTTTCTGCAGCATAATGATGTTACATCACAGAGGTGTCTCTTGCTGCTTCCATGAACATGATGGCGACTTCTGGGACTCAGATCTCAGTGTAATAGAGTATCTTTGTTTTGTGGTGGAAAGGAAGTTCTGCAATCTGAATGAGTGGCCAAAAGACCCGCAGAATCTGTATGACGCTATCGAGTCAGCATGGATCAAAATCCCTACCAATGTTTCCAGCACTTGGTTGATTCCATGCCATGAATAATTTGGGATATTCTGGAGGCAAATGGGAGTCCTACCTGGTACTAGATTGGTATAGTTCATCATCAACTGCCCTCGAGTTCACTGCCACCTTTATCTTTATCTTTATCTGACCATTTTACATAACATTACATCACCTGCATGGAGCATGATGCTGTGCTTTTCCTATATATATCTAATCAGAAATAATGAAAAAAACTTTTCATTATGCAGCTTTAAAGGTTCATGCACAGGAACATTTTTTATTGGAAAGTTGTAAACTGGCTACAAACTTTAACCCATTGTTTCCCCGGACCATATGTTGCTCCCCCACTGCATCCTGTAAGCAAATCCCTCCTTAAACTGTTGCATCATACCCACATCAGCATCTCATTGAATTGATTGCAGACATGTCCTCAAACAATACGTGGGGCAGTGTAGTAGAGGAATATGCAAATTCTCCCATTCCAGATAGCATTTCCTCTCGCATGTTTATGAAATGTTTGGCTTTTGTTTAGGATTTTACCTTGCCTATTCGGATAATGTATTTGTTTGTGGGATTCATTTTCTTACACTAACAACAAATCGACTCGAAAGATTGTTTTGGTTAATGACTGCGTCCTGCCTGAACATTTATGTAGGCATTTATGTTTTGGCCCAGGCTATTCCGGGTCCTGCAGGTATGTGCTCAGTCCTGCCACGTACTACACCACCTGATTTCACCAAGGACCTTACGTCCTGAACCAAGCAGGTAAAATAATGAGTGAAATCAGGTTGTGTGGTGCATGGTTGGATTAAATACCTGCAGACCCCCAGGACCTGGAGTCAAGTAGCCCTTATACAGGCAACCGTACTAAATCGGACAATGTTCTGAGCTAGCCATACGTTATCACTCCATCTTCCCTTCAGGGTGTTTTCTTATGGGGTGTTGAAAACATCTCAACATTGAAGTTGAAGGTGTCATTATTTTGACCATAGTCTAGTGCCGGGATACTCAATCTTTCCCAGAAGGGCTTTTGTTCAAAACAACCAGTTACACACCTGATCCTATTAATCAACCATTAGAGTCTTTAAGGACCTTGGTTCATAGAATAGGGTGTGTAACTGCTTGGTTGGAACAGAAGCCTGCAACCACACACAGGCCCTTTCTGGGAAAGATTGAGTGTCCCAGACCTACTGTATAGGATTTGACCAATAATTGATAACAATAGCAAAAATGTTCCATGGAATCCTGTAATTAATCCAGGTCAAAGTCACCAGCCACACTTCTACATATTCAATTTAGCTCCATTGTTATGTAAATAAGTCAAAATAAATTAAATAGCTTGTTTATTTACAAAAATGTATTGTTATTGAACATTTTTGAAGAAAAAGGTATTTGGATGGATATTACTGCAGATATCATCTTTGTGTTTTCAGATAAAATCTGTTACATACAAAAATATATACAGATCTCAGACACCTTTTGCTACCAGTCTGCAGTCGTGTAAACGAGCTTCTAGCAAATTCCGCATCGAGTTTTAGTCCTGCAGTCCTTCCTTCCTCCCTCCCCAAAAGAAGCTCTTCTTTTTCGCTGCACGTAATGACATCTGAAATCTGGAACCAAAAAAAGGAGCAAACTAGGCAGTGTGCCAAGACGTTTCCGATGAGAATCGTCCAGAGCTGTTGGGACCGGTCTACACACCGCGCCGAAACCTGCAACACAGAAATGAGTGTCAGTTAGACTTGCCTATGGAGTCAGCTGACACACGCAAAATACTTCCATGACCAAAGTATCCACCTAAAGAGAAGTATCCACCTTAATACATTATGAAATCGACGGAGGGCATTTGGATGGATGGACCAAAGCTCTTTCAATCCCTTTGAGGCCAATTGGCTTCTTGGACACTCAGTAATGTAGGTACAGTTGACAGCATTTTTCAAAATAATTAGACCAATTGGGTTTGGGTTTTCAAGCTCCATTTGCACATAATGTGAAATGATGACTTGTTAGGTAAGCTAAATGACTTGTCTGTTGCTAGCCCTGTGTACATTTGAACATTGTTCATGATGTAAGAAAGTGCAATCCATAGAACTCAGGTGAGACAAATAAGCTTTGTAATCGACTGCTTTAGTTGAACAACAAATTGCGTATAAATGAAGGCGGGTGAAAATCCAGTATACTCTGTGGTTCTCCAGCATTAGATGGGGTTCTTTTCTTTAAATACTCCACTCCAAGAATTCTCCTCCATATTTCCCTACTTCCCAATTTGGACCAATGACTACACTTGGCAGTAGCAGGGAAAGTCTGCTGATTTGCTCATAAACGTGAATGATGGACAATTAGGCAGCATCTCTGCCCCTGCTACAGGATTGCATCACTGTGGGCAGTCATTGTTCCTGTTTAATGTGGACTTCATCTCTGTCCAGTCTAAAGCCATGCAATGCATCTTATTTTTAAAAATAGTTTCTATTTTTTTCTTGAACAAGAATCGCAGGTCAAACTGCTGTTTCTATTTCCATTGACATAGAATACTTAGAATAATTGTTATAAGCAACTACCAATGTGTAATCATGGTGTGATGCATCCATTGTCTACAACTGATTATGGACAATTAAATATTTCCAAAAAGAACCTACAACACTAAAAGTGGTCTAAAGAAAGGCTTAAAAATTGGAAATGCTTTGGGATGTTATTTACAATATATTCTGTTATCAATTCTAAAATAATTACCTTGTAGGTAGATGCAACAAAAAAAAAGGAATATCATAGTTCTTCCTCAGAAAATGCTATGCCAGAATTCCAGATGGACCAGCTGGACAGTAGAAGACAAAACAAACAAGATTGTTTGGGATATCAAAAATAGTTTTTTTTTAATCTAAACTGGAATTAGGGACTATGGATTTGGGCCTGATTTGTAAAGGAATAATGGGATTGCGGCCTGGGATTTGGGACCGGGAATAATTGTTCCAAATGTGAAATCCATAGAGTGAGTCAGGGGTGAGTGTGAATGAGTGGATTTGCAGCTGGTCCCTGGTGTGCACTCGTTATTACTGGTTTTCATACCACCTCAGTTCTTAATTAGGCCTGCTTCAGCCGTTAAATTGAATTCTGATTTTTGGTTCTGTCACGTGCCGTCTGCCCCTTTGTGACGACAATGTGACAGGGCGGCCTGTAGCGTAGTGGTTAAGGCAGTGGTTCTTAACCTTATTGGAGGTACTGAACCCTGCAAGCTTCATCAGTGCATTCACCGAACCCTTCGTAATTGGAAAAATAAAATATGATTTCTTCAAAACATAGGTATATATTTTATTAGTGCACAATGGCTATACTGTGTGTGTCTTGACCCCTGCCGAACCCCTGAGACTGTCTCAACGAACCCAGGTTAAGAACCACTGGGTTAAGGTAAATGACTGGGACACGCAAGGTCGGTGGTTCTAATTGTGTAGCCACAATAAGATCCGCACAGCCGTTGGGCCCTTGAGCAAGGCCCTTAACCCTGCATTGCTCCAGGGGAGGATTGTCTCCTGCTTAGTCTAATCAACTGTACATCGCTCTGGATAAGAGCGTCTGCCAAATGCCAGTAATGTAATGTGTCATGTGGTTCATGTCACATATGGAAGAGTCTCAATTCCTTTCAATTCATTTCATTTTTGCTTAAAGTGATTGGTAACATAATTAATTCATATTCTAGTTAATGCTAATTGTCTGTCAATGGCCCGGAAAAAACAGCCCATGAAGTCAGGCAGCTGCAGATATAAAAAAAGTTGAACAAAACATTTTTTTATGTTATACAAATACCGCTTGACAGCACATTCCTCTAGAGAGTTGACCTTCTAGTAGCTTTCAAGCGAGATAATTGTCCAGTGAATAAGCTTGATAAAACCTGATCCACTGGAAGTGGCTGAAAGGATGAGCATTGTGTTAAAGTGCGTCTCCCAGGAGCTGAACGGTGAACTTTCCCTGTAACAGAGAGCCCAATGAGTGACTGGGGAGAAGGGATTTCTATAGTGGGTCTCCCACGAGTTTTGATATTCTCTTTCTTCAGGTTTTATTTAGTTGCTTTTCCCCAAGTTTGAAATGCTCAAATGTATTATTGGGTCTGTCTCAGACGAGCACATGCTCTCCTCCAATGCCAGTGCTGCTAGTCTTTGCTCCTTCTCACCCCAAAGTCCACCAGTCCACTTTAGAGGTGTGGACTCCATGTGCTTATTCAGCAGGCTGTCGATCCCACGATTGCGAGACGTTTGTTTATATTTACAATGTACAGAATCACATTTCTCAGTATTTTAACAGGTTCAGGGCCATATTTGGCCTGGCTTTATGACCGGGCGGTAATGCTGCTGCCTGCCACAGTGGGAGACTAAAGTTCAGCCCCAGGTCTGCCAGGTATGCTCCGAGCCCCAAAGCCACCAAAACGTAACGCTCACCTCAGCTTGCACTTGTTAAAGAAGAATCTGCCTGTCCGCCCTGGGCTCTCGCTCCTCCACGGCCGCACGCTCCCTGCGTGCAAACACACACACCCATCACCCCTTCATAGACTTTCTTAAATTAACACAGCGTAACTCCAGTTGACACCCAGAGCCTTGAGAAGCAGGTTAGGAGGGCCAGAATCATCTCTCGTCTCTGTTGTATTTGAGCTTGATTGCACAGTTTGATTAAGAGTCACTAAGAGTCTGAGCATGAACATCGACTCTGAATTGTGGAACATTCATGAGATCCAGTTTAGTCTTTTGTGTTCATTAGTTTATAATCTATTTATGTAGTTATGGGATTACGTAGTTATATCCAGTAGGGGATTGGAGACTACATCAAACAGAAACATCTCCGGTAGGCCATGTTGCCAAGCCTTGTTCTAGGGTAGGAGGTAGAAAGGATGGGAGAATATAGGAGCTGGTTACATCTGGTTAGTATACACAAGTGTGGTACTACCAGCCAGCTAAAGCATAGGGGGAAGGACCTCTGAAGTAAGCAGTTACTGTATGGGACCCAGGGATGGACCTGCCAAAATTGAATAAAAAAGCAATTGGCTGTTTTGTATGATTTAAATGTTACATGTAATGGGCAAGACACACAATAGTGTGACCAATGATGATGGCATTGGATAGGCTGGACCAATAGATGGAGGCCGCTGAGGTTCAAGATAATAAATTGTGGCTTTAGCCTCATTATCCCCAATCAGGCTTCCCGGAGTGGAATTGCCTTGCACACTTACCTGAGTCTGAACTCCTCCGACCCATCAGACCAACAAAGAAATCATGCATATCTCCTGCAGAAACAGAAGAGCCAGGTCTCTGAATCTCATACTGTACTCATCGTCAAACACAGATTCATCAATACTTGTTTTAGAACATTGCCTCACGGTGTTGCACTTTTGAAGACCACAAACATCCCTCCTACATCATAGTCATGTGACATCAAGTTTGGACACCTCAGGTAACAGCAAGCCCCACCATCCCCTCCCCCTTCCAAAAAAAACCTCAAACCTTCAGTCTGTCTGTTCTGCTTCTGTTCACTTAAAAATATGTTTTTAACACACACATTGAGGAGTGGCCAAACATTTGAAAACAACTATATGTAGGCATATATTACATAAACAGGCAACAAACAAATGCAAAACGTGCAGATGTTCCTCTTACTTTTCTGTGGAGGGGGTAAGTCATTTGAACCTGAAATAAGATAGTTCAGATAATTTAAGATAGACCATGAAAATGAATTAAAATGAATTAATTAAAAACTTTTACATTAAGAATATAAGCACGAGTTATTAATAACACCATTAATTTGAGATTTTGCAAACTTAAGGCTAATATTTAATATTTTCCAATTCTTTCCAATCTTTCCAGATCGCCTGGTTTAGCTGCTTGACCAGTTATGATATGGCCTCATAATGATCGGAATGAATGTTATGTAGTCTTGTTTCTGCTCATTCATCCAGATAATGTAAAGGATCCAACACATTTTTCGACACATCCCCAGTCACTTACCGGCGCTTCTCCTGCCCATAAGGCCCACGAAGCTGTCATAGTCTATACCGTTATATCTCTTCAGAATGCCACGCGGAAAGTTGGAAAAACCTGGCCTCTCCTGAAAGCGAAGGCAATGCAGTTAACGGTTTTATCCAACTCTGTTGTTTCCTTTCATATTGTAGATGACATCCACACCTGTCATTCGTTCAGTCCTATATGATATTTATGGATATTGCTTCATTATCAGTTACATTTGTTTGGATGTTTTAACATCAGTATCCGTTTTCCGTGTGCCACATGAAACGATCGTTTGATATTATATCTTATTAAAGCACGGTGTTTTCAGAAAATTATGCGCAAGAAATAAACAGGTAGCAGGTATGTGAAGGCGTAACTGCCGCTGGTGCGGAAGACGCTCATTGCCCACCTCCGACTCCAGCTTGTGCGGTTCCTGCTCCTCGCAGCTGGACTGGCATGATCGGATTGTCATCATAACGGCCAGAATCGCCAAAAGCAAGCCACTTCTCATCGTCTCCTTTTGTTTTCCAGAGTACACTGAGCGCAGGAAACCACAATTACAATTCCCAGTACCACTATCACAACTTCTGTATCTTCTAGGGTACACAGCTGGCTGAATTAATATAACTTGTGTGAATAAATAATGAGGCAGTTAAAAAGGTGGTAGCATGAAACTACATTCATTATTAACCAGAAACCAGAAGCAATTTCTCCCCTCAAAAACCACTCTTCGGTTTCAATCCTTCCTTTTTTGTCTTGTTCTGGTAGGCTACACTTATAATATTTTAATAGTTGGACACTTACTGAAGTAATTCAAGTTATAATGGAAATAAATATATGGTACCGTATTTATTTGTCCGCTATTATTTTGCTTTTTTCTCGTTTCTGTATAGCAGTTAAAAAAAAAAGAATGCGTAAAAGGGGCTTCCCAAATTACGCACTCAAGGGATCAATGGATCAGGTTTCAGAAGTCTAGACGTTGCATTCTCTGTTCAGATCGCATAAACAAAATTTTGACGGTGGCAAAGTAATATAAATAGCGTACTGATATTTGTCTTCAAGACAAATAACTCATGATACAAATGCCAAAGAAAAATACAAGCAAAGTATTATAGAAATAAAAAAATAAAATAAAAATATATTCCCCAGTTTAAACTTTGTGATTTTACATTACAATATTAGCAGGTTATTTATAGTTTGGCAAGACGCAAGTATGATATGGAGAAATGATGCACTGTTAGCTCGCCTTACTACAGTGAAAAAAAGTGTTCAGAAAGGGGTAGGCTATTTTGTTGCAGCCAACGGTTCTATACAGAGTAGAACCAGTTGTCCACGAGGAGAAGGTTCTTTCTAGTTCAAGTAATTCAAGTACGCTGTCATTCGAGTCAGTTTATATTACTGATGAACAGTTTACAAATTTTACAAATTCTGCTATTTTTAATTTGCATTTCAAATGAATCATCTCGCGCTACTAACCGTTAGATAGTGTAATGTCACTGCTTTCAGAAATGGGGAAGAAATGCGCCAAATGAATATATTATCTTATTAATTTCACAAATTAACAAAGCAAATATTGTTATGGTTCTGCAGAATACTGCATTTTAGCCTCAAAATCATGTGATTTACTAACATGTAACGGTACCTCCACAAATGGGTAATGTAGCTAACAAGCTAATGAAATGTTTTCTTGAAGCAGCCATCTAACATGGGCGCAGTTGTGACATCCACAGTATCCCTCAGTGACTGTGCTCAAGGGAATATGGCAAAATGTTTCCACGTCATTTGGTCTCGTATTACTCTTAACACCATTGTCCAATAAAACTTCTATTCTATGCATAATTGTATCAGAGTATTTAAAACTGCGCTGAAACCACCTTCTCAGGCGTCCTCATCATTTTATGCTGACCCCTACATCTAGTAGTATTTTAACTTGATGGCAATGTTGCATTCAAATGGTTTATCAACGACCATGTATTTGGGTCACTCGTTTTATATATCACTATATAGACTGGTGGATGTTGTTTATCTTCAGATCTTATGTGGTTCACACTGATGTTGTGTAATTGCCTCTTTAAACCAGGCTAATGGGTTCCTCTTCAGTTGCAGAATGTGTCCCCTGAAGCAATTGGACCAGGTTCACAAATGGACCCCACACTTAGTCCTGACCATAACGCAAGATAAACTCAGAGCTATAGGCTACTACCCTGGATAAAATAAAGTGCTCAATAAAGTGCTCAATTTCTGCATCTGATGATATCTTCTTTTTTCCCTGATGAATTAATAAAACGTGTTTAAAAGGTAAAAGCATGGACATTTGTGATCAAATTAGGTGCTAGAAGGTGTTACAGCCTGTTAACATGTTGAGGCGATTATAATGTACATATTTCTGCAAGGTTTAGAACATTAGCACTTTAAAATGTATGTGTTTATTTTTGCAGTTTTAAAAGAAACCCTATCATTCAGATCCTTCCAAAAAGGGTATTTTATAGAACTATATAAAGATTGTCCGACATAGTCCTAAAAATGGTTGAGCCATGATGACAAACCAAAGAATCGCTTGTAAAGAGTGTATATTGCAGTGTATATTACATACACGTGGCGGTATATACTTTATTCGTTAATATTTAAACGGTAAAATACATAAATAATATTAACAATATCACTCACCGACACACAATTAATACTCATGCTAGATAATAATAAAACTAAAAATTATTATTATTAATAATCATCATCATCATAATAATAAGTTTTACCTGTAGATTGTGTAGCTCGTATTGGTAGCAGTGACGGCTCAGCACCGGAGCGGATAATGCGCGCGCTTTGATGTGGAAGAGAATAGTTCAACTCTGCAGTCTTCGGGTATTCGACTACAGTGAGAGCTGCACTGCCATCCAATTGCTGAATTTTAAAGCCGAGTGTCTGCGTAAGTCCAATCAAACGCGTCAGTGTAGGTGTGGTTTCTGCTTTCTGGACACTTTGGGTCTCACGTGTCGCCGATGGGCGAGTCGTCGATCTGACATCAGTTGCATTCTGACTTGCGTACATGCCAGAGAAAAACAGGTGATATAGTGCACTGCACTCGTCCGAAGGGTTAATTTGACGGACTTTTAGACGATGGGTCCACATTTTCCTCTGAGCAGTCGATGTTTTACATCATCAAAGCCTCAGAGCCGCGATAAAGAGGCCATTGCTTCAACGGATACATCTGATTAACATGCTTGCATGCCTTTTACGTACGCTCATCACAGTAGACTATGTTGACTTCAACTCTTTTGCATTTAAGGTTTCCAAATTCCTTGCTATCAAGTGGGAAAGTTTTCATGATTCCTTCTCTGTAGTTCAGTGAACTACTGACAACAGTAGCTAGGTCAGGCCTACGATAATTTGGATGGATAAAGTACTTGTGTCGTTTTATCTGTTGATTTCATGTACTCATAGCCAGTTTGTGATTTAAGAGAATGATAGCAGATATATGTTTTTATGTTATTTATTTTATGTCTGTATCCAAGCTGTGTACATTACCGAGGGTAAATAGGAGGCCTAAATTAATAATCAGACTACTTTTATTGTTATTAGTATTAGTCGTTTTAGTAGTATATTTATTTATAATAATGCATAGTAATAATCTAGCCTACATCTCGAATCTGGGTGGAAATCATTTCCTTTTTGTTTTCTTCCTCTGTTGCCTAATTGGAACGTTCATTGAAGAAAGCATTGCTTCCAAGGAAGTAATTACAGATAGCCGCTGTGGCAGCTAGGAGGCATTTATCTCCTCCAGCCTCGTGCAGAGTTGATTAGCGGGGATGTCCATCATCACGTGCCAACAAAGGCGAGAGGGAGCAACTGTCCGCTTATATTCGTGCCGTGTGTATATATTCTGTTCGTACCATGTTGGATTCATCTGTGGGGATTCATGTTGCTCGTTCGCCTGTAATCTAAATAAGATTTCACCTTCTTGTTCTTTTTCTTTAATTATATTAATTTAATAAAATTTTATTGAATGAACTAATACTTAATTTGAACTAATACCGTTTTGGCTAGCTGTAGCCTACTGATGTGCGATACAATATGTTGAACCGTGCAGATTATGTTCAGGACTTTCTAGACGGTATATAACCGGTATTTTCTCTTCATCTTGGCGTTTTTAATTTGGCGACATCGAACAATGAGGGTTTTTTTTGCCTGAAACGACGTTCAAACGTGCAGTCTGGTGCATGGCGTACGTGCAACTAAATTTGTACTTTAGTTTGTTCAGAGACAAATGAAAAAAGTTACTGCATAGTTTTAGCAGGGATCATGCCACTTTTCATATTAGCAAATGAGAGAAATCGTGAAGAGATGCACAAGCGCACTGTGCACGCCGTAATAAAGGTCACGTGACATGTATTATTTTGTCAGGCGGAGCCGAAGGGATTCGATCTTTATGATTTACACGCATCTCTCTCCATTAAACCCATGGAGATGCAGCAAGACTTTATGTTCCTGCAACGCTGCCCATTGAAATTGCTTTTCTTACCCTTTAGTGGGTCTGACAGCCGTCGAAGTGGACCCACAGAATAAATATTGACCTTTCAGCAACAGAGGATATATTGAAGTTAGATTTTTCTGACGTTTGATAGCAAATGTACAGACCCTACCAAATATTTAATTTGAATACTAACTTGGAATAGAGGGCAAGTAGGTTGATGAAAACTCTTGACAACCAAAAGTTTCTATTTATTTAAGCCCTGAGATTAACACCATACTAGAAGATAAATCAGAACGGAGCAATGTAAAATATGCTGTTTCCATAATACAAGGATTGTGTTTGGCAACCTGTTGGATATCAAGTGTCCCAATTTGAGCTGTTGGAAATCCTTGGTGCTGAGGGTTGGACAGAGACATCTGACCAGCTGTTCTCTGCTGAAACAACAGATGACATGAAAGTACTCCATCCATCAGCTTTATAAACATATCGTATTGTCCAATTCAATGGACAGCACATCCAATAGCTGCAATTTTCCTGTTGAACTCAATGGAAAACATATTTAGGAGAAACAATTCTTGTATTATCTATTGCATAACTGACAGCAGCACAGTGGTTTGAGGCTCAATTTATACCTTGGACCCATGACGACTTAAAACCATTTAGCCAACACATGTGCTCCATACTATATCAGCATAATTTACAGCTGAATCTAGTCCCACCCCCCAATTCCCACAGAGATCCATTCAAATGCAAAGAATTGGAGTTAAAATGACAGGTGATTCTGGAACTGTACTTTGGAGGAAAGTCTCGATCTTCTCTACTACTTTTGATTCCTCTCGGCAGATAACTTTCCTAATGCGCTACGCATGATTTAATCTGTTAGGTTCAGTGCTTGAGGGCCTTTCTTACATGCTGGATATTTTGTCATACGTATACGTTTCTGAGCTGTGAGTACTAAAACATCCTGTATTTTGGTTTAGTCGCTGAAAAGTCATTTTGGGAAGGATCCTACATTCATTTAAAATGAGTAAAATACTCATTTTAAATACTTAGAATACTGCTTTCCAAAATGCAGCCACTAGGTTATGGGCTGACACCAACAATCTGCTAAGTACACCACACCTATCTTAAAATCATCCTTTGTACAAAGTCACTACATTTATGTGTAAGACCTTAAATGGAAGAGATCCTCAAGTAGTGTCAGTACCTTAAGTGTCAGTTAAATCCTTGCTCTAGGATGACGAGGGACTCCTGGTGGTAGCCTCATATTTCTATAGGTTACCTCAGAGGTGGGCAAAGAGGGCCGTATCCATTTCTGGCCTTAATTACATAATTAGCCTTTTATACCATCTGATATTTTAGCTACAGTACATTTCTTGATGAAGACAGCCAAAGACTGTCCCCTGTTTTACTGTGATCTAATCTTTGAGTGAACCAGTGTTGATGCATGCAGCCAATTAGTTCATTTAGCCAGGATAATTGGTGGAAACAAAAACCTGACCTAGCGGGACACTTGCTATCTTCTTTTGTTTGTGGGACTCTTCCACACAACATCAGAAATTCTGAAACAAGGCGCGTTTTAAAAACGAGTTGACATGATTTCTCTTTAATTTTCTAACTGGTTTTAACTATTCAGTGGTCTGTGACACATTGGAGTGCTATATACAAATAAAAAGGATTGACTGATTGATTGACAGCTGAGCAGCTCAGCTGGTGGGCCACATAGTGAAAATAAACAATTGATTGTCTGTATCCATTTCATAGGATGCAGCCATGATTACTGTATATTGCCACTGGCCTTTTCAAAACTGGTCTTGGGACGCAAACAAAATGAATAAACCACAAAGTCAACTGCAGAAACAGTCACTCAAAAGCTCATTTTAATAAAAGATCAGCAATCAGCAATCATTTGTGCAATTATTTCGATAATCACGAACAACTCAGAGTAAAGGTTATTAACACATTGCGTTACATGGATGCGCACAGCATTAATGTTTAAAAAGGGCAAAGATGTTAACTTTGAATTGATCTCTCCGCTGAGGGAATGATGAAGTAAAAGGGGTTTCCTCCCTCAGGACAGTCATGTGACCAAGGACAGATTGTGTAAAGCAACAACAAAGGGCACTCTGATGGTTTTGGTAGAGGGCATTTTACAAAAGGTTAACAAATGATTTCAATGATTTAATAATGAATCCACATCCACATTTGTCAGTGCCCGCCTCCTGTAGGTTTTCAGTGGTGGAGGGACATGAGCGGATGGGTGGGGTGGAGGATCTAACATCTAACAGGACCGGGGGCGGATGGGAAATTAATTGCATTTTTGCATCATTTATGACTGTTCTTTCCCGTAATCAAAGAGCCACATCCCCATAGACTGTCAGGCCTTTCCCCAGGGGTGATTCACATATTCTGTTTATTTGCAAAAGCCGATATAAGGATCACTTATATTTTAGAGTGGGTGAGAGAGAGAGAGAGAGAGAGAGAGTGTGTGTGTACGTGTGAGAGAAAGAAGAAGTGATGGTAACTTATCGATTGAGAAGAGTTCAGAAGAAGAGATGGTAGCTTATCAATTGAAAATAGTTCAGAAGAAGAGATGGTATCTTATCAATTGCGAATAGTTCAGAAGAAGAGATGGTAGCTTATCAATTGCGAATAGTTCAGAAGAAGAGATGGAAGCTTATCTATTGAGAATAGTTCAGAAGAAGGGATACTAACTTATCGATTGAGTTCAAAAGAAGAGAAAGGCCACGTTTCTGCGTCTGCCTGTGGTGACCAGACCGAGTGACAAGTGACTCATAACCCTGGTCCCAATTCACCTCCTAATCACTCCCCCTCTGTTTTGAGTTAAGCTTAATTATAAGTGTCACTGACACTGTAAGGGCAGAGTTGGCATGGAGACCTTGACGTTTGATGACGTCTAGTGCTGTGCAACGGTGTGGAAACACGGAAAAGTCTCTGAGCTAGGCATGGTGAGGCTGTGATGCCTTAGCCGTAGGGCCAAAGGATATTCAGTGCCAGATTGAGCCAAGCTGGCGGTATGTGAGAGCTAACTCCAGAAATGAGAGCGGGCTGACCCTGGGCCCAGGTGAGCCAAAGGGAAACATGAGTCTTAATCCTTTAAAATATTAAAGGATTTAGCTAAAATATTAAACATATCATTTTTATTATTAAAGTAAAGGTTGAGGGTTCCATTCCCAAGTGTGGAGGCACTGCTGTCATAGCTTTGAATGAGGCGCTTACGGACAAAATGCTTCATGAAGTATACAGCTTCAGTGTGAAAATTTCAACTGTATAAGTCATCTGCCATGCATATAAAGAATGCCGAAAGGAGCGGAATTGCCTTAAGTTCAATCCATCTTAAAGAGAGTGCTAATGTTCAGCTGTTCTGAGTTATTTCGTTTTTTTTTAGTTTTTTTGCCTGTAAGAATGAGGTGAGTCCACTATACCCTCTTACAAAAAATCATGCTGCGAAACTGACCCCATGGTATATAAATACCCTTGCATGAGAGTATACGCCATAGCAGACAAATGGTGCATTATCCGGCAAGACCTTTTGAATCATTTAGACTGAGCTGTATAAAATAAGTGTTGAAAGTGGATTCTATACAAATTAATTATCTGGAATTAATCTGTCCCCCTCTGTCGTACATGCTATCAGGATACCTCCTGTTCCTCTCAAAAATGGAGATTTCTTTTTAGGGCATGCTCCAGGAGTTAGGAACCAATTTACTGCAAGTCTGAAAATAGAGGCCCTGATTGCCCATTCCTCTCTAATTAACTTGTACACCTGTGGAGATGCTTATGAGGCAAACATGTAAAGGTTGTCAACAGAGTGAAACCTGTTCCTGGATTGAGGCTCCATTTCAGCTTTTAAGCATGATACCTTTCTGTAAATTTTAAAGCAAGATTGATTCTTATTTTTATTTTTATTGTTTATAAATGATAGAAAAGGAAAAGGGGCCTGTGCAAAACTTTGGGAACCCTTTTGGAATATTCTTTGTTACTTTTAAAAAGATTATTACGAAGGCCCAGACCCAGGTTATTTACTTGCTATGGCGACAATGAGTCAGATTAATATAATTCCAGGGCTGAACTTTTTATTCTGAAGTAACTCCATGACTTTTAACCATTCAGCTATCCAACTGCAGTGGCTGTTCTGTCTGGTGTTAACAACCATGGAACAGTTGTCCAAGGTCAGAATCAGAAGATGGTTCATTTCCACCAAGCAGGAGAAGGCTACAGAAAACTCTCTCAAAGTTTCAAACAGCCCATTTCCACTGTCAGAAACATTATTAAAAAATGGAAGATAAATTGAACAGTTGAAGTCAAGGCAAGGTGTGGAAGAAAATGTTCAGATAGAATGGCCCAAGACCTAGTGGGAAATGCTCAGAAGAACCCACTCCAAAAAAGAATAGCATGCAAAAGAAAACATTTTGCATGCTAAAGAAGCCTTTTGAAACAATGTGCTTTGGACTGACAAAACGAAAATTGAACTTTTTGGCCACCACCAAAGAAGGTATCTTGTGGAGGAAAAAAGGTGAAGCCTTTGTAGAGAAGAACACCTTGCCAGCTGTTAAATGTAGTTGGATTAATTATGCTTTGGGGTTATGTGGCAGCTGGGGGCACAGGAAAATTGTGCGAGTGGTAGGAAGAATGGATTCCACCAAATATTAAGACATGCTGGAGGCTAATGTTCAAAGGTAGTCCAGACAATGAAGTTGAAGAGAGGTTGGGTATTCCAGCAAGACAATGATCCCAAGCATACCTCAAAATCAACCATGAAGTACCTCCAGGAAAGATGGATGTAGGTTTTGGAATGGGCACCACAGTCCCCAGACTTGAATATTATTGAAAATCTTTGGAGAGATCTCAAACATACCTTACATGCAAGGAGACTAGAGGTGTTCTGCTAGGAAGAATTGGGGAAAATTCCAAAAGCGAGAATTGAAAGACTACTGGAAGCATTTGCAAGCTGTTATAGTTGCCAGAGGAGGAATTACAAAGTAACAAAACTGACAGGGCTCCCAAACATTTGTACAGGGCCTTTTTCTTTTTTCTTTTTTCTTTTGAAACTGTAGAAAATTTAAATAAAAAGTATCTTGCTTTAAAATATGAAGAAATGTGGCATGTTTAGAGGTCTTTTTGACCCGGGGTGCACAAATTATTGTATATGACTATACATGACCATAAGTCATTTAGGCATATTTAGCAGTGGGATATGAACGAACAACTGGGTGCATATGCTTTGCACACCAACAAGAGATGTCCTCGCAACTTCTTCCGCATGTGTAAATAGCACAGACTGCAAAAGCCACAAAGCCATTGAATGATGTGCAGAAATTCTCAAGAGTGTGATGCTTTAGACGCAAGAATAGCCCATACAATGTTGCTGCCATGCTGCCAGTCGAGCTGGGTCACAAATCCCTTCCCATCACCATGGTGAGATGTCATCCCATTGACACCAAGGGCCTCAGGCCCTTTCCATTGAAATGTTGCTGCCTGACCATCAAAATGCATTTATTTAGCAGCACCTCTTATGAACAGTGATTTTCAGAGCATACAAGAACATGCAGTATGTGCATTAGGTGAGAATAAGTCCATTCTCTGCAAAATAATACACTGAAAATTCTCCGGGGCACTCTGCCGATAGTTACAGTGGCAACTCTTATATAAGCCTGAACAAACGAACTGACCCCTTAAGTCAGTCAGAGTGTTTTTTTTGCATTCATAACTTTTTTCAGCCTGAAATTTTCAATCACTATGGTAACAGGATATACTGCTTGAAAGCATTTTAGTTAATGATAGTACGTTTCCAATGGTGTTAGGCTTGCATGAAACAACACAGCAATTTTCAGGAATACTGCAGGTGTTTTAATAAAAAAATGTAATTTTTAAATTTGCCGGATGCCTTCACCAAAAGCAAATGACAAAGGTATGTGCAAATAACTTGTAGGGAGTATTTAGATAGGACATTTGAGGGAGCTGCTATACAAGTGAATGAAAGCAGGGGGCAGCACACGGGCTGTCAGGTCAGCAATGCGTTGGGAGGAAACTGAGGGGGCCAGCCATGTACAAACCCGAGTCCCTCGTGTTGGGAAGCGGCATGTCAGAGATGTGCTAGACTGTAATAACTCGCCCCCACCCCCCAACCCCTCTGATGCCACCCGCTGCTTATCTGTCCCCCCTCCCCGTAGTGACACACGGACCCAAAAATAAAAGCAAATGAGAAATGCCTGGTTCATCCTCCTCACGGCACGACATCCAGGACCTGGCGCGTCACTGGCTCTCCCGTTCAAAAGTAATGCCTATTTATGTGCTGTCTTTGGCACGGAGGGGCGTGTGGTGGTCCTACCTCAGGCTCTTAGCAGCTAATGTGAGATTTATCACACTTTTTTTTTCTATTGATTTCATTTTGAATCTCGAACATGAACGGAAGGGAACTTTGAGGTGTCATTTTAATTGTGTCAAATGTGAATTAGGCAATTTGGGGTGTTTTGTGCACCCTCGCCTTCCATTTGCATTCAAATGCCTAAAACCTAACCCCCCCATCCCTGTAGCTCAGGGATTTTGGTTTACAGACACTTCTAGTATGGGACTTTTATATTGGCCTACTGCAAGGACACTAAGAAGTTTCGGCCCATCAGAGCCTTATTTTGTAACGGTTCTCTGTCCTTCCGGTAATATAGTCCTCTTATTGTTCGACACGCGCTTTGTGAGTAGAGTAAGCCAAGAGCAAGGGACCAGGCAAGACTGTTTTTGAGTCTAGTTTATGCAGGAGGTAACCTGCCTCGCTTCCTGCATAATTTTACAATAACACTCCACGGCCCTCCATCTCCCTGTACGCAAATGTTTGGGTTGACCCTCTGGTATTTTTTGCACTCCCTCTGGACTCCGACATCATTGCCAAATATTTAAAATTAGAGCTCAAGCATGTCCAAGAATATCACATCGCTCCGCAGTGAGCTATACCTTTGACACCACTGCAGAAATGAGTGGACTTGCTGGATGTCAGCATTCTACAAGACTCATAAAATCCATGATAAAGAATTCAGGAGACATTGCTGTGGAACAGTTAGCAGACTGGGCTTCTTATCAGAAGGTAAATTATGTCCTACATGTGGTACCAATAAGAGATTGTTTTGATATATAGCAACTTGCATGATGTCAAAGAGCTTCAAAGTCTTGGAGACAAATGTACCACAGCCACCACCAATGTGCAGACTCCCCCTGTGTAATGCAGGGCGGGACATGGACACAGTTTGGGATGCAGGGGCTTACATTTTTTTACTGAGTGACACGCCAATGCTGGTATAGGTGTAAAATAGAAGCAGGATGACTGAACTCACCACCTGGAATGTTTGCTCTCGCTGTGACTCAATAGTTGCTCTCTCATTGATAGTGAATGAGCTGAAACCATTTGGGGTATGACCCTTCTTCCATCCGTGACGGCACTTCATGCCTGATGCTCATTAAACTAACTGACTCAATAGGCAAAGGAAGAGCCCCTTTGTAGGTGATGCAAACCCATCACGCCTCAAGGGGGGACCTATTCCAAGTGTCCCAAACGGATCATGTGTCCTTTTGAACCTACTGTACACCTGCCTTCTGTCTCATCCCACACCCAAACTGGGACCCCGTAGTAGGTTGTGATTTGTGAGATATGCATGACTATGTAAAACATTCGTCTTCAAGTGCCATGTACTGTATGTGCGGGTTGTGCAGGCTGTGTGCTGGAGCTGGTCTGGTTGTGCATCTCCCTCAGTTACCCCCAGGATAGCCCTCTTCAGGGGATTGATCGGATTTGTCTTTGATCTGCATTACCCTGCAGGAAACTGGCCATCTGTTTTAGTCAGAATTGGGAAAGCCCTGATGCCCACCTCACCCACCCCTCCTGCCCCAAGTTTCAGCTCCAGAGCTGCCTGTTCTCCCATGGAGAGTGAAAGGCCATCTGGGGACTGCCGCAGCGTGCACCCAGAGCCACTGAGCGGGGTTTCCACTGAGCTTCTGCTTTTCGCACATCAAAGCTGTACGGAGAGATCTCCCCATCTCTGATAGTAACTACTGATAGATCTCCGTATCTCCTCCTATAATAACTACTGATAGATCTCCTTACCTCCTCCTATAATAACTACTGATAGATCTCCTCCTCTAGTAGCTACTTAGAGATCTCATCATCTCCTCCTATAATAATTACTGAGAGATTTCATAATCTCCTCTATAATTATACTGCGATCTCCTAACCTCTTCCTCTATAACTGTCCAGAGAGATCTCATTGCATTTAATTACATTTTAATACTTTAATGGCATTTGGCAGAGCAACGTACAGATAGACTAATCTCCTTATCATCTCCTCCTCAATGACTGAGATCTCCTCATCTGCTCTTCTGTAACTGAGATCTGTCTCCTCCATTTTTATAACAGTGCTGAAAGAAGGAAAGGAGGAAAGAAAGTGAAAGAAAAAGAATAGAATAGGGTGGGTTAGGATCTTTCTCTATTCTGATGTTATTCCTTCAGTTTGATAAGGCAGTCAGATAAAAACAGAGACCTTGTGTGTTGGCCTTAAGTTTTTTTTCCCACGAGAATGCAGAATTCCATGGGAGGAATCCCTGACTGCTTACACCATGGGAATGGTCTCAGCTTGCTTTTCTCCTTGATTTACAGGGGATGTCACAAAAGGCAGTAGGTTGTCCTATATCATGTGGGTATGATAGGTATGGTTTTAATGCACCTGTAAGAGTGAATTTTCAATGCACTCCAAGTTTTCACACATCAAAAGCCCTTTCTCCTGTACTATAACATGCTGGTCAGATGCATCATATATCTGCAATGAACAGTTACTTCCAAGCATTTTAATAGAATGAAGCTTTTTGTTTTTACTGCTCCATTGATCAGTACTAAGGACATTGTTGTTAGTGTTTGTCCACTTGATGCATTTACATTCTCATTTACTCATTTATCTCATGTATTGTGTGTGTGTGTGTGTGTGTGTGTGTGTGTGTGTGTGGCGTGTGTGCGTGTGTGTGTATGTGCGTGTGTGTGTGTGTGTGTGTGTGTGTGTGTGTGTGTGTGCAGTGAAGTACCAGCAGAGCTCTCGATGGAGACCAGAATATCTGAAGAGGGTTTTGTTCCATCTGGATGAGTGTTTGGGGTGAAATTGATTCAGAGCAAAGGGTATCATTTGTGCCTTGCAATTTCTCTACCTCATAGCATTCTACCTGCAATCCCATTTCCCTCCTTCAGCATTTGATGGACAATTTTTCTTTGTAAGAATATTTCTACAGTGTGCCTCTTTGGTCATAATTTGGATTTAAGTCAGAATCCACAGTGACACCAGGTTGGCTGGCTGAGGTCAGTTATATAAATATATATTCAGCATTATAGCCCCCCCTGTATTATATACAGATACTTTCAGCTATCTGGAGAAAGAGGAGAGACGGCAGACAGGAATGTTACTTAACATTTACATTACAATCCTTTAGCAGGCACTCCTATCCAGTTTTATATATGGTAGTCAGCACTCCTCTCAGGAATACAAAAACGCTGTATCACCGAGAAGGCAAAGAGAGGCAGAAGGAGGAAGTGTAATGTTAACCTAACAAATAACATTTTGTACTGTAACCAAAGGAAGTACCACCAGACAGATATCTTTACATAGCTATACCTCCAGGGTACAAGTACCCATTGTTCTATGAGAGCTTTAAGCTTATATGAGAATTGGATTTTATCCAATCTCGAGACTGAAAAAACGATCTACACAACGGCATCTTGATGGGCAATCAGGGCAAAGATTTTTTTAAGCGACATCGCAGTCCGTCAATCTTTCTTTGAGACAGCCTTAAAGCTTAAAGCTTGCTAATAACTCAACAATGGGCACCACAGTAACCCTGAGTTATATTTCTTCATTAGCTTCACTTTATGCTCATGCATCGTGATCCTGGCATCTTGCTTCCAATACAAGAGGCAGGTACTGCAGAGTGGGTCTCTCTTCATCCATTACATTATATTAATAATGGCATTTGGCAGATGCTCTTATCCAGAGCGACATACAACAAAGTGCAAAGTGCATACCCATAACCAGGGATAAGTGCGCTGAAAGACCCTAGAGGGAAGTACAATTTCAACTGCTACCTGTACAACAAAGATAAGGACTAGGCCCATTTTATCATTGTATTTTTTGTTTTTTGTTTTTTGTTTTTCAATAATAATTCCGCACTACGCAAATATGAATAAACAGCTTACCTAGCCAAACAAAACTAGCAAAGATATCATTCTAATGACACAAGACAACAGTTAAGGTTTACAGTGAGGTAGGGAGGGATGGGAGAGGTGCAGCTTGAAGAGGTGTGTCTTTAGTCTGTGCTCGAAGGTGGCAAGAGATTCTACTGTTCTGACCTCCACAGGGAGTTTGTTCCACCACCGTAGAGCCAGAACAGACAGTAGTTGTAAGGGGGAGGTGGAAGTGTGGAGAGGGGGAGGTGCAAGGCATCCTGTGGTGGCTGAACGAAGAGGTCTAGCAGGCGTGTAGGGTCTGATGAGGTAAGCTGGGGCTGACCCCTTAACTGCTTGGAAGGCTAGCACCAATGTTTTGAATTTTATGTGAGCCATTACAGGCAGCCAGTGGAGGGACATGAGAGTGTTTGGGAAGGTTGAAGATCAGCTGATGCATTCTGGATAAGTTGGAGGGGTCTGATGGCGGATGCTGGGAGGCCAGCCCAGAGAGAGTTGCAGTAGTCCAGGTGGGACAAAACCATCGCTTGGACCAGGAGCTGGGTCGAGTAGGGGGTGAGAAAGGGGCAGATTCTCTGGATGTTTTATTGGAGGAATCTGCATGACCGGGTCAACGCCGCAATGTTCTCGGAGAGGGACAGTCTGTTGTCCATCACCACGCCAAGGTTCCTTGCCCAGGGTGATGGCGTCAGTGAGGTATCCCCAAGGGAAATGGAGAGATCCAGTATGTCAGATGGTGGGAATGAGAAAAAGAGTTGGGTATCATCAGCGTAGCAGTGGTAGGATAGACCATGAGCAGGGATAACAGGACCAAGGGATCTAGTGTAAAGGGAGAAAAGAAGCAGGCCCAGGACTGAGCCCTGGGGAACTCCTGTGGCAAGGGGCTGAGGTGTCATCCAGTCGTTTAAACATTGCTATCGCTTTGGTCACCGCTGGAAAGAAGAAACCTATGAAAGAGACTGGGGGGTCTAGGAGACAGGAGTTGCTCAGTCATAATTGCCTGTGAGATGCTACACTCCAGCCCATAATCCGTCCTAAATCCTATGGTAACAGCTGGGTGAGGTATAGGATGGTGCCCGCATTCTTCCTCAGCTCTGCAGAAACATCATCTGCGCGGATGAAAGTAAGGGTTTTGATCATGTTTGTCTGTGTTATCGCTAGAATAGCAAGGTTGTTCATTGAGTCTGCGTCTTGGGAACCACAGATAAGGCAGCTGATATCTGCCCAGGCCTAATGGGAAGATTAGGCTTCCTTGCACTCCACTGGGGGCGAGGAGATGAGTAGCTAAGGGGTCCTTGAATTGCAGGACCCCTTCCGTCGGCAGCTTCTGTCGGCCTGACACCGCCATGAAACTTGAATAAGACACTACCTGGGCTTTCGTAGAGACTGGCTTGTCCCAGGAATGCTGTACGTAGGCATGTGCACAGGAGTCGGTTGCACACTGTGCTTCAATATGTCACGCCTGTACTCTAGACCCACCAGCTGGTTAACAAGGGCTGCAGGAGGAGAGCGCCAGGGGTGCTCTGCTCTGGTTGCTGCCGCTTTTCAAAGTCCTTCAACAGGGAGGGGTCGTGCTCTAAGTCACTCGCCAATGTTGGGATAGCGACAAAACTGGAAGGCTCCAAGTTGTCTTGTGGAAGGATCTCCGGGTCGCTAATGTAGAGCAGGAGGTCTTTAACGAGGGTTAGGAGTGCCTCTTCCAGATGTGCCGTGTCAGTCGAAACCCTGCCTCCATGAGGGTTCAGTCAGTCCTCCTGAGAGTGCATAGCAAAAGGCTCAGAGAAGTCAACCCAGCTGGCCTCTTCATGGTGCATGTGTAACAGGTGAAGAAATTGCCTGAGTCCGAGGTGGGATTTGAACCCCGGCCTCTCACTTGTCCAAATTATTTGTTGAACGAACGCATTACCAGTCAGCTAAAGACGAACTCGCCTCTAGCCAAGGGCAACAACGTTCTTTTTGAATTTGAGGGTTACGTCATCGGGGAGTGTTGTTGCGATAACCTGCTACCAGCCTTCGCTTTCACTGCACCATCCGTGCTTACTAGAAAACTAGCTGAGCTAACCATGCCACACATGCTCGGTGCTGTAACTCCAGCGCCTCAAGAGTAGAGCAGGCGGTGCTGGTCACCTTAGTTAAGACTGCGAGAGTGTGATTCTCGGCAAGATACATGGCACAAGCGTATCCTCCAAGGCTGCGTTGTATCCTTCGCACTGCTTCATGCCGAAAAAACATTGAAGTAATGGTAAATGGTTGGCATTTATATAGCGCCTTTATCCAAAGCACAGTACAATTGATGCTTCTCATTCACCCATTGATACACACACTCACACACTAACAGCAATTGGCTGCCATGCAGGGCACCAACCAGCTCGTCAGGAGCATTTGGGGGTTAGCTGTCTTGCTCAGGGACACTTCGACACAGCCCAGGCAGGGGCTCTTACAACTGCTCGTACTGCCTGAGCCATGTCACCCCACGACATGGCTCCAAATGTTATTTGTTAGGTTAATATTACACTTCCTCCTTCCGCCTCTCTTTGCCTTCTTGGTGATACAGCGTTTTTGTATTCCTGAGAGGAGCACTGACTACTATATGTAAGACTGGATAGGAGTGCCTGCTAAAGGATTGTAATGTAAATGTTAAGGGTGTCATGTTCTAGCTAGGGCCTTTGAGTCGGAGAAGAAGGCTCCTTCCTTGCAGTGGCACGTTTCTGTTCTCAGACAAAGAACTTACGCGTGGTAGAAACGGCAGTCTCCAGCTAGGTTGATAACCTTGCGCTGGAAATTCGAGAAGAAAGATTGATGGCTTGCGATGGCGCTAAAGCGCATTCCTGCCCTGATTGGCCATCAAGATAGCATTGTGTAGATAGTTTTTCAGTCTTAAGAAGAAATCCAATTCCCATATGAGCTTAAGGTGATGCTAATAAAGAAATAGAACTATGACATTATTCAAAAGGAAATCCAAAGAAAGACCGCAATAAAGAAATGATATCTAAAGGGGCTGAAATGTGAAGAGGCAGGCCTTCAGTCTGCAGTCTGTGTCAGAAGATGGGCTAGACCCATGTTTTAAATTTGATGCCAGCTGATATATTGTAAGTAGGTAGGCAGTGGAGGGAAATAAGAAGTGGAGTGATATGGCTGAGGCAATTGCAGATCCAAGTTGGGGATTAGGCTGAGCGTGCCAAGACCAGTGTATCTGGGTTGATGACCATACAGATTACATTTACATTTACATTTTAGTCATTTGGCAGACGCTTTTAATCCAAAGCGACTTACAAGTGCATAGGTTCTACCACAAGTCAAAGCATCACATCCAGAACTAGGAAAATACACCTGGACTGCTGTTCTAAACATATAGTCGTCATCATAAGTGCAATTTTTCTTTTTTTTTTTTTTTTTGGGGGGGGTTAGACAGGGATAGGGGTATCAGAAGGGGGGGGGGCGGGGTAAATCAGGAGGGAGGACTAAGGTAGAGTTTGAAGAGGTGTGTTTTGAGTCTGCGTCGAAATAGGGGGAGGGATTCCTGTGCCACCTCCTCTGCCAGAGGATCTGGGTGTGTGGGAATTGATATGAGGTATGAGGTAAATGAGTGAATGAATTAGCTGCTCTTTTGAAAGATAGCAGCATTAAGATGGAACACTGGAAACATGTCCAGTAGACCCTCTGACAGATTGCAAAACCGGTATAAACTAATTATTTCTGACCTCAATTTGGCCGCAAAACCGGTATAAAATAATTATTTATTGCCTCATTTTGCAGTGAAAAAAATACCTCAATGTGGAAATCTGTACTTTTGGTTTGTAATCCATAAAGGTTTGGCTCTGTAATCCATGTACTTCGCACCCTAAGTGAAAAAAATATATCTCTATGTGGGAATCCGCACTCTTAGATTTGTAATCCATATATACAGTTTTGTAATCTGAAGCCATGATGAGTTGCTGAAACCATTGTCCGTTGATGACTGAATGACGACCTTCCAAACACCTGTCCAAAAGATCAGGTATAAAAACTGTCATGTTGTAATTTCTACTCATTGAAACCAAAGTGTATAAATACCATTAAATAAAGGCTGAGAATGTGCACTTTGACCACATGTGAATTGTCTGATTACAAATCTAAAATTGTGGAGAACAGAGCCAAATCAATGGTCTTTGTCCATTATGGAGCTCAATGTACTAGTGCTCCTACAACTACTAGTATTTGTGGCACTGTAGTACTACTACTACAATAAATACTACTACTACTACTACTACTACTACTACTACTTTTACTAGTACATTAATAATAATAATAATAATAATGATAATAAATCTCAGTCATCTGATGATCTCAATGTGCTCTACAGTGATGTGGGACTGCCTCAGTTCAGCCACCACCAATGAATGCTCACCACACATAGTAAATATTACATGTGTGTGACTACAAGTGTGTATATGTGTATGTGTGAGTGTGTGTGAGTGTGCATGTGCCTATGCGTTTCAATAGATATTGATAAAGGCACAGCATTGCAGAGAGAAATTCAGCCACCTGTTGCGTGCTAGGTCTGCTTTACATACATGTGTTAACTCAGAGTTCAACTGTGAGGCCAATGTGCAGGAAATTACGTATCGATGCCCCTAATTGCTAATTCATTAATTGCTAGGAAATAAGAAATGTCTGGCTGAGCTGGTGAATCACCCACCAATTACTCTGTTTTTGCATAAGCCTTATGCCAGCTTAGAGCTTGGCTGTCACCAGATGAGTTGCCAGGCTTGATGTAGGCAGAACACAGGTAAGTGAGACTAGTGAAGTGCAGAAACACAGCCAAGTACCTGAAGTCAATGACAGTCAAGTAGGTAAGTAAAGTATTGTAAAGGGAAATACAATAAGTCAACGCATCAAGTTTGGGAGGTGCACAGAGGCAGGTAAAAGAGACTAGCAAGGTATAGCAGGGCAGGCAAATGAGACAAGGGAGCAAGAGCAAGTTAGAGAGTTGACACAAAGTGAGTGCGATGAAGCAGGTAAGGCAGATAATTGATGCTTAGAAAGTAAAGTAAGGCAGGTAGTGAGGTCAGAGAGGGAGGAAAAGCAAATATAGCAGGCAAGGAGGGTTGAGGCAGTTCAGGCTAATGGGTGAGGTGAAACACATAGGGTAGGTGAGAAAGCTGACATAGGAGGAGCCCTGGAGATGTGAGTGACAGCTGTCTATCATCGGCAACATGCCTCCTCCAGGTGTGTATGAGTCACCGAGGAGCCCTGCAGAGCCCTGCGGGGTCTGCGCCATCACACCTCTTACACTGTCACCTCTTCTGCCCCCAGTGTGCAAAATGACTGCACAGTACACTGGCAAACCCTATATTTAGTGTGTGTATATTTAGTGTGTGCATGTACCTATTCTCATTTGTATGTCTGTGTGTGAGACAAAGAGAGGGTGAGAGGTTTAATGCTGATGCGTCTTGACTTTATCTTCTCTCTGAGACACTTGGATCAATACAGAACATTAATTAAAACGCGAGCATGTTTCTGTTTTATCGGGTGTAGGAGGAAGTATTACTGTGCTCTGTACAAACACACACACACATGCCCATGTACACTCTCACACACACACACACACACACAAATACATACACATTGCTGTGTGTGTTGCAGCCAATGTCTGCTTTCAGTGTAGTCTTAATGTTTCTGGGGAACTAAATTCAAATGCTGTTGCCGTGGTAATCCACAGCACAGACAGTTAAGACCCCAGTGGGAGTGTTCTTCATAATTATTGGAATGTTTTTGGCAATAATTCATCTTAAGATGCTCTCAGTGCATTGTGTAAAGCATACCCTCCCTCCCCATCAAATTAAGAAGATACATTCCCTAAAATTGGATACACTGCAAAAACCAAAAACGAATCTCAAGTATTTTGGCCTTATAATCTTGTTTCTTTTACTTTTCTGCTAAGAAAGTCACAAATATTATCAATGAGGTTAGACAGTTTGACCCATTTCATGATTTGCCAATGTGGTAAGAAAATTCACCTGTCAAGCAAATAAATGAGATCTTAAATGTTAATAAATACTAAAAAGCATTTATGCAGTGTACTGTGATTATAAAACAGAGTACCATGAAAATGGAACCAAATACCACTCCCGCCAAAAACCCAAGACTGTCACTGTCCCCTATGGTGGAGATGGAGTAGAAGCTGTGATGTTCCTGAGTTTTGTCTGTTATTTGTGATTCTTGTAATTTATTATTTTTCATTATTCATATCTGGTTATCTGTTTGTTCATATATTCATATTTCATTGCACTCCTCTTCCCATATGATGTCCGTGTCTGAATGTTTTCTGAGCCTGAGTCACTCCCCTGTCTGTGTGCTTCACTATTCGGGTAGTTTCAGAAATCTCTGGTTAACCACGATTCCTTCTCAGTTTCGCTGTTCTTACTTCCTGCTTTCTCTCCATTTCATGTTGTAGATATAGTGCTAATATACTTATAACAACTAACAGATTTTGTACCGTACTAATTATATTAACACACTAATTGTATAACTAATTGACAGTCACTAGTATGATTAATTAGAATTTAACCACGTAAACTGACATACTAACGTTATCTCTAGTTTCGATACTGCTCTGTAACTCCACCTCTCTGTTCTATCACTAATTACTTGCTTAGATTCAGCGGAGTGTTCGCACCTGCTCTCCGCTATCACTACATTCCTTACTCTGTGCAATTGTCTACTCCCTAGTCCGGAGCCGTTTGTATTTCATGTGGGTCTGAGTGAATCCAGTCTGTGTTTTCGTTTCCCCTTGTTATTATATCACTACCCATTCATGTTTCTCACCTGTTATTTATCTGTTAAGCCCTCCTCACTCCCTTACCATGCCTAGTTTGTCTCATCCCTTCGTGTATTTAAACCCCGTTCTCAGTCATGTCACTTGTCAGGACATTGATAATTTTCCAGTGCCGATTCAGTGTAAGCCTGTTAAATTCAGATTGCTGAAGACACCCCTTTGCCTGTTTTTTCGAGTTTGCCCTTGCCCTTTGGATTTTTTTTTTTTTAAAGATATTTTTTAGGCCTTTTTCAGCTTTATTGGACAGTATAGTACAGAGAGACAGGAAGAATGGGAGCGAGAGAGAGGGGAAGAAAATTGTCGACGGTCGGATTCGAACCGCTGACGTCGCGGCTCGCAACAAGCACGCAGTCAGTGCTCTACAGGCTGCGCCACTGAGACACCCCTTGCCATTTGGATTTGTTTGCCCTTCTGATTTTTGATTCTGATTTACTTTCTGCTTTTGACAACTTTGTTTTTGCCTAGTGCTTCTGTAATTCAGCCTTCTGATTTTCTGGCTTTTTGACCCATGCTTGTTTTTATTACTTTTCTTTTGTATCTCGATCTGGTACTGTGTCTCTTTTGTATCTCGATCTGGTACTGTGTCTCGATCGCTTGGCTTTTTGAATATCCCCTGGTCTGCGTTTGGGTCTTCGGAACTGTATATAACAGAAGCTGCATCTTCCATTGGCTGCATGCTTGCCTATTAATGCACACCTGCGATTGCATGATCCAGCTATACACACACACCTGAGGCCAGGGGCGTCATGCAGCAATTTTTATCAGGGGGCACATATGAAAAAAACACGCCCCCCTCCTAATCATGGCCAATCTAAGTGTTATGGAAATAATAATTATTTTATTTTATTTTTTCAATCCTTAATTACTAACCATCTACAGTACTCACACATGGTGGATACTTATCATCCTAAATACTTTTATTTGTTACCTAAAAATTGTGCCCAACCAAACCCAGATTCCCTACATACCATTAACAAATTTATGAAAACAAGTACGGTTTAAGAATTTCCAGTGCCACCAAGTTCAGTTGAGACAGTTGGTGGGGTAGGTTGGGACAGGTTATCTTTGAAACTCTCATTCCTTACACGAACAGTTAGCCAGGACATTAAAATGCAGACTAACAAATGATGACTACCATCCCATCTCAACTGCTTTCATGAATTAATTTTATGAACTAAAAACTAACTAAAAAGAAAACTTGCTGGTTTACAAACTCATTTTCGTGCTAACTCATAATAACTGACACACTCTCTGACTTAATTTGAACACTGCATCGATGTTGATCAAAAAGTGAATCTACCTCAAATCATTTATTCTCAGTGTTACCAGTCGAGTTACAAATGAACTGTCAGTATATTTAAGCTAGATATGTGTTTGGGCTACTTACTACATTTGTAGTTTGGGGTTGAACTTTTCAATAAGGAAATCATAGGTTTGCAAGATCGCAGCCATGTTTTAGAGAACATAACTTGCCTGTGCTGCGATTGAAATTGAATTGTCCTATACAATTTCATTTTTAATGCAAAAAAGTATAAATAAATAAGTTTTGCTTGATGCTACTGCTCCTGCCCAGGTAGCAGCAGGAAGTAGGAAACACCTGTGTGTGGAACTGCTCCAAGACCGCCGTCTCTGTTTCATTTCTTCATGTATTTCTGTTGCGAACAAAGCTGAAGATAATACATTGACATAATGTGCCATCAGACACTCCCAGCCCCACAGAAAACCCTCCTAATGGACAATATTTCAGGGGAAATTGATGCCTAATGGAGATCGCTGTGGGTCAGGAAATGACCCAGTGTGAAACAGGAGTGAATGAAACATGTTGAATTATACACTGATTGGTTGCAAGAGCATGTCCATGGTTACCTGAGTGTGTGTATTCGTGTCACAGTGTTTATGTGTAAATTTTTTAATTTTTTATTATAGAATTTGTTTGCATGTTCTCCCCGTGTCTGCGTGGGTTTCCTCCGGGTACTCCGGTTTCCTCCCACAGTCCAAAGACATGCAGGTTAGGCTGATTGGAGAGTCTAAATTGCCCGTAGGTATGAGTGTGTGAGTGAATGGTGTGTGTGCCCTGCAATGGACTGATTACCTGTCCAGGGTGTATTCCTGCCTTTCACCCAATGTATGCTGGGATAGGCTCCAGCCCCCCTGCGACCCTGTTCAGGATAAGTGGGTTAGGATAATGAATGAATGAATGAATGATGAATATATAATTTGTTAGTTAGCTGATCCTTTTATCCAAAGCAACTTACAGTTGATTAGACTAACCAGGAGTTAAGGGCTTTGCTCAAGGGCCCAACAGCTGCGTAGTTCTTACTGTGGCGACACCGGGGCATGAACAACCAATAATTCCCGTTCCCAGTCATGTACTTTAGCCACTAGACTTACTAGGCTAATTTTATTACAGGACCACGGAAACACACAGCAGAGGCCGACATCACATCCTGCCAGTAACACCCGCTCCAGTAGGACTTGGGCTATGGAGAGCAAGGGCCTGTCTCCTGAACCCAGACTGAGTCCTTCTCGTCTTCAGCTACACGGGGGTAGATGGGCTTGGATTTCCCACAGACAGATGCAGAGTTAGCATCAAACAGCTGGAAGAGTCTGTTGAGCTTTCTGGCTGCGGGTTCAAAATCCCCAAGCCCTCTGGGTCAGAGTGAACGCAGGAGGATGCAAAACAAGAGTAATGACGGACTACAGGAGGGATATGAGAGGATGTTGTAATGGTTTGCCGGGAAAAGTATCACCATGGCAACATATTATTACTGGCGGGGGCCAGGGGTCAGGCACCTGCAGGTAATTGCGGAGTCAGGAGTCAGTCTCTTGCTTACTTATTGCTGTAAATATTATTGCTTTCTGTTCCCTTTTGACAACGGGCAGAGCGCCAGCCGAGGTCTATTAAACATAATTCACGTTACTCAATTTGTGGATCCATTACAGCTAAATACGGTGGATATTGCTTTGGAAGCCCTTTGATATAACAGCTAACGACGTGCAGTTGAGCGAATGAAATGCCCTCCTTTTTCACCTGAAAGGGACTGACACACAGGACTGACTGCCACTATACGTGTGAGAACATTCAGACTTAATACTCCCAAAAGTAGTGAGGAACTTACTGGTCTCCTGTTAGCATTAAAATAAAGTTTGTGTATGTGTGTGTGTATGTGTGTGTGTTTGTTTGTTTGTGTGTGTGTGTGTGTATGTGTTTGTGTGTGTTTGTGTGTGTGTGCGTTTGCGTGCGTGTGTGAGTGTGTGTGTGTGTGTGTGTGTGTGTGTGTGTAACAGGCTGTGTAAGAGGTGCCACCCTCTCTCTGTGACGCCAGTGTGGTGCTGTACTTTGCGGATGTGGACACATGGTCCAGATTAGACTCCCACACCCGTCAGTAAGATTGATGGGCCTCTCTTCCTGCTCCATCAGCTGCAGACAGCTGCCTCTTCCGCCAGCCCACATTTTTCAATCAAATTACTTTTCATAACTTTCAGTGTCTCTGTAAGCACAACAGCCTGATTACTGTCTCCTGCCTTCTCTTCCCAAGGCATCCAAAGCAATACACACACACATTATTTCATCATTCTTGTATACTCTATGTGAAAATGAAACATCCTTGAGAGTATATTTTGTCATTGTTCATTTTTCAGTTGTGAAATGGAGAATGGTTGAGTTGTGATTTGTATGCAAAAGGTTAGCCTTTGTAGACAGAGAATATTAATTTTCAATTGAGCAAAGAAGCAAGAAAGCGAGAGATAGAGTGTGTGAGAGAGAGCAAAAGAGGAGAGAGAGAGTGAGTGAGAGAGGGCAAAAGAGAGGAGGGGAGACAGAGTGAGAGAGCGCAAAAGAGAGGAGGGAGAGCTGGAGAAAGAGTGCGATACGGGAGAAGCTGTCATGATTCTAACCTTGCTGGCTGACAATATCGGCAAGTGTGTTTCTTGTGATGCTGCATTACTTAATTAAAAATGATGCCCTGTTTTTTTAATATCATCTAGCTGTCAAACGTCTAGCTACAATATAGCTCTCAGCTATACAGCCACCCCCCGCCCCAAATGGCCCCCTATTAAGCTGCTGAGAGCTTTTTATTAATAACATCAATAGAGCTTAACCCTGAAGACACTGCAGAAACTCCAAAGCCAAAGACATGACAAAAGACATCCTGTTTGTACATGCCCATGCCTTTTTGCATGGGTAGGTGTGTGTGGTGTGTGTTTGACTGTGGATTCATGCATGAATCTGTGCATATGTATGTGTGCTTGTGTGCAGGTGGGAGTGTGTTTACTGTATACAGTATATATGTTGCGAAAGGCCACCGGCTGCTTTAAAGCGCTCAAACACAACGTGACAATCACGATCTACAGATTTGATAACCGAGGCCTGACCAGACTCTGGTACTTTTTATCAAATGTCAGCACAGTCATTATAAGGAGAGGAACAATTATAGACCTTTATAAGATGAGGTGAACAGGGAAGCCATTGCTCCTTTCTGTGATCGCGTTTTCGCCTTGTTTGCTGTGAGCGGTTTTTGTAGCAGCCAATGTCTTGATTGATTAAGGTTGTTAAAAATATGGAGTTTTATGAAGTTGAAGTGATACTGTCTTCCTTCATTATTTCTCTCATGAGCACAATAAATGTTTGCGATTTTTATTTGATTTTCCACAAACAGTTCAGTTTCAGTGCCTGCATCGACACACTCTCAGTCGCTGCAGTTAATACCCCTCTATCACCTCTCAACCTGTAATTAAATCTATTAAAACATTACAGAAAAGGAATCATATATTATAGGGCCACCAGACTGCCTCTATCACATGACCTGCATAGATTTAAACTATTCAATCATATTTTAATCGTTATCCTGTAGGCACTTGAACAGCACAATCAAGTAATTGAACATTTTGGTGGCTAATTGTGACCTTTCGAAAAATTTGCTGAAAGGGGGAGTGTTTTGGATTAGGAAGGACAATTAGCACAGATGGAATGACAAATACACATGCTATTAAGAGCATGTCCGGGGAAATGACTGAAACAGCATCCCCTGCTACACAGCACACAGACCAATTCAATTGTTTTGCTTAACTGGCAATTTAACAAGAAATCACTCAAATAGTAGGACAATAGGTCAAAAGCTAAAAACATAGGCACATCAATTAAAGTCTGAGAGTTACACAGAGGGGGAATCATGCGTCAGTGGAAGAAATGGCAGCCTTGAGTGGTGTTAGATATGACACAGAGATGAAGATATTGTTGAGATAATGGCTAGCTCTCCTTAATCCCGGAAAATGGCAAACCTACAATAAAAACACTACATCGCACAAGTTAACAAGAGACCAGACCAATTGAGTCTAGATATCTAGACGTTCAGGTGAAAACCACTAATCTGGTGAAAAGCTGAGCTGAATTGGCGCTACATTCGTCTTATTTCAAGACATCTCCGTCCAGCCCTGTAGACGTCTAGATTCCTTTTTTTGCTCACTGGGAGCTGCCATTTCTAATGTAAAAATAAACCGCTATTGTCAATAATTCAGCATGGAACTGAGTCGAATATCAACTCAGTCACGACAAAACAAAACAAAAAAACACACACACAAAAAAAAAAGGAAAAAAAAGCAGTGGCCAGATGTTCGTTGGGTTCCAGTTAAAGGGACGGTATGGAGTGTATCAGCTGAAACTCGAAACACTCCCCCGATGCGCCCCAAGACAGCGGACGTACCGCAGGGCTCGCCCCTTGATTATAATCAGTGTAATGAATGTAATTACGGGTGTGTGACAATGTCTCCTCTCACACCCGTGTTAGATAACACCGCCGCTGTTCAGCGCGTGGTATAATTGCAGGAGTTGGTGAAGAGGGTGCCTCCAGCTGCTGGAACACGTGTGGCTCTCGGCCCTTTGACATGAAAGGCTTCAGACAGCTCTGCTTTCTGTCCAGGGAAAGGAAGGTAAGGAACCGACCCAGTGTTTAGCTGCAAATTTCATTTTTTGCATTTTTAGCTGATCGTTAGTTGTAACGATCCTGTATTTCAGACGAGTTACAAAAAAACAGATTAAAGCTGTGGTCTGCCAGCCATCTCTTTACAGAACAGTTTTTTTTTTTATATATCACCTGACATTATACACCTAATTTAATTTGTGTACCTGTCTTGCTAAAAGGCACATTCAGCTCATAGGCTTAATGGTGTTTGTGTGAAGATTGTATATCTTAAACGCTGCTGGTCAAACTCCAAGTATTGATTGGTTCTTTTGTTGTGCTTGGTCAGCTTATGCACACAGAGGGGTGTTTAAAACAAGATCCAAAGCAATGAAAACAAAGAAATTGACCCATAATCTCATTCAGACTGATTCACAGATCTCAGCCAGAAATTACCCATTTTATGATTGCAAAAAAATGGGCCATGATGAGCCCATTGACCCCGCTGGTGACTGATTTCAAATGCAGTTCTTCCAAAAACAAAATCCCCAAGTGTGTCTAGTCTGGGTATGACCACAGCAATGTTGCTGCAGTTGTAATTGTGGGTGGGGTTTGTTTTTGAAGGGTTGGGTTCATATGATCAGGGGTCGGCAACCCTGGTCCTGGAGAGCCGCAGGGTGTGCTGGCTTTCGTTGTTACTTGGCATTAATTGATCAATGAAAGCCGTTGATTACACAGTTAACTCACCTCACCTGGTTTCTTGGGTCTGAATCGGTTGCTTATTTCAAGGTGGAGACGAGAGCCAGCACACCCTGGTTGCCGACCCCTGGTGTAGGTGGAGTCTTGCACATAATTAATGCATGTGTGCAGCCTCTAGTATGTGGGCTTACTGTACATACGGAAGAAAGATAAGAGACAAGCAGTGAGTGAAGTTTGGGTAAAGTCCCCAAAATCTCTGTTTATATTTCTGCATCTATGATATGTTATAATGTTGGATAGCACAGCAAAAATATAAGCTTAATAGTGAGCACTGAGTAAACGGAAACGAACACTTCTGTCATCCTCCATTTTAGTTTGAAAGGATAAATGTGATATCCCGGTAACTGCACTCTGGTGGCACACACCTTAAACTGACCTGGGCTCAAATGCTTTTTGATTTGGATTCAAATAGTTTAGGAGCAGATGGACAATGTTTACACTTTTCTGATCATTTCAATCCACCGGCAAGCTTAGCCAAATGCAGAAAAGTATTTGAATCATGACAAATACTATTTGAACCAGGGTCTGGCCCTAAACTGAAATAATGTATGGGAAAACCCTGATCAATCAAAATCATTGGGGTATTCACCTGCTCACTCAGAGCTGGTTTAACTCATTACTCATGTTACCTATAAGAGATAAGTCAATCCTCAGTTCTCCCTGTTGTCTGAGCATTTTTACCTTAGGTAAGAGCACAGTGACTTGCATGAACAAGCACTCATACAAAACTGGCCATCAACACGAATACATGAACACGCATATACAGATGCACATACACATACGTAGAGGTAAGTGCAGTGGTACTGTCTTCACTTACAGGTGAGTGCAGTGACTCTGTGTTTACTTACAGGCGAGTGCAGTGTCACTGTGTTTACTTACAGGCGAGTGCAGTGACTCTATGTTTACTTACAGGCGATTGCAGTGGTACTTTGTTTACTTACAGGCCCTGCCATGGGGGCAGGGTATCCACGTGGCACGGGGCTCTGGTTTTTGTTTTGTTTTCTTTTGCACCATGTACGTTCTGGCTGGTTACAAACTCCAGGTTCTCCCTCTTCCCCCCCTCTCTGTGGGATTTTGGGGAGACAGGCAGTTCGGCAGCCGCTCTGCAAGTCGGATGTCTGCGTCTCTGTGCACCTCCTCCCCTCCCCCTTCCTCCAACACAGCTGAGGTGGTGGTGATTAATATTCATGGCTCTGTTGGTGGTGTTTGAGCTGCTGGCACTGCGAGAACCTTCATCCGAGCTCCTCACGCAGTCCTGCTGTTAGCCAGGGAACACAGCAGCACTAAAAGTAGATTTATGTACAGTAGTGGAAAGGAATTTCCTGTACCCTCCCGGTACCTGCTTTGACTGAACCTCGAACTACTTACATTTTACAGACCAGCTGCCAAAGCAAATTAAACGCACTGTCTAAAAGGCTGTTGGCCAAACAAAAAACAAAAACTTTACAGGCCTGACAAAATGATGCAGTGCCAAAAGGTAAAACAATAAAATAGAACAAACCAAGAAATAACTATTCTTAAGAGTAAAAAGGTGCATTCTCCTTTGATGGTAGAGTGGCTAGGAGGCTGTGGAGAGATTGTAATTCCAGGAGTGTGTGGTATTTTTTGCTGCGGGGTTATCAGGCATTGGTTGGAGGGTTCTCCTGAGACGCTCCAGCACTGTGACGCACTCCGCCAGCCCTCGCTGGAAGGGCCTCGGCCCATTCTCCACAAATTGACTTTCTAACGGTTCCATTCACACTGCGGCTGAAATTGCTGAGATTGCCGCAAGGGCCCTTCTCCCGGCAGTGCCACAGTTGGCCTGCAAAAGGGCTCGAAAGAAAAGGAAAAGATTCAAGATGTTTTCTTTTCGCCGACCTGCCACCCTTTCCGTTCAAAATAAGTTTCTAGAAGTGTAATCATAAGGTACATTTAATGCCCTCCAAAATTGTTCATGCACTTGATAAAAAAAAAAGTACCTAGCTGTGTTTTCATTATCAAAAAGCGGGAAATAATCCTACGTCAATAATGATAGAGAAAGAAAGAATCAACCAAAATAATGTTTTCTCAAATGGTACATTTATTTCCAATATAAATGTGTCGTAAATGTTCACGTCCCTTATTTCAGTTGAGATGAGCTCAATAAACTGCATGTTAATGCAGATTTCTTCGGCATTTTTTAATTTAAAATACTTATTAGGGCTGTAAATAATCATGTCATCTTTTTTTCAAACAAAATACTTTCTCTAAGCAACAGTATTGATGTAAAATAATATAACTTCCCAATTTTTTCAGCATATAAATGAGCTCATTACTGATATTGTTTATTTTATGGACCCCTCTTTGCTCATCTTTATCAAGAGTGTGAATAATTCAGGAGGGTACTGTATTTACATCACTCAGGAGAAATGAAACTCACAGCGGACAGAACTGACGTTGAAGCTGGAAAGAATGTTTATTTAGTTAAGTATCTTTGGGGGATACTTTCAACTTCATGCCATCCACCAGTTAATTGAACCACTGGTTACAAAATGTGTCTCATATAAATCTTCCATGCATCCTATAACTTTGGAGCAAGTTGCATAATTTTACATAACAAAATTTGCAATATGCACACCTATGGTGTCCCAGACGGAAAATAAATGATAACATGCTTTTCTGAAGTGAAAAACTGTTCTAATTTAAGAACAGGTATCTTTATTTTTAAAAAGCAAAATCACCATGTTATGCTGCTGAAGGACAGCAGATGTACCCATGTACACGGCTACCAGTCTTCTGGAAAGTTCCAGGACCTCAAACATGGGCTTGGCAGGGCAAACAATTTCACCTTCACCTCAAGCAACACTCGACAGTGTGTGGCATGGGTTCAGACCAGCTCCCAGCTCACCATGGTTTAGGTGGTTGACCAGTTCAGACCAGCTCCCAGCTTGACATGGTTTGACAAGATCAAGCTATGTTTTGAAACAGCTAGTAGCTGGTTGACCAGCTGCCAGCGCAGAAAAGCTATCAGCAATAGCTGATTGACCAGCTCATACCCAGCTAGAACAGCTTAAAATCCAGCTATGCCAGTTTGACCAGCTTGAATTGAGCTGGTCAAGCTGGCATAGCTGGATTTACAGCAGGGTACCACTCTAGTGACGGCTTTGTACATGTTTGCAGGGAACAAACTCTAGTGTGAGTGGTGGAAGGCCTTCATCAGTACCTGAACAGGTGGTGACATAATAATTTTACTCATAGTTTTGCTCCACTGCACCTCCCCACCAGTCAGCCATTTTGGCTCCATCTTCACCTATGGGCTCTCATGGTCACACAATATCATCTCAGTTGAGGGGCATACAAGAAACTGTACCCCATCTCACCCTGAACCTCTCATTCAGGGGGAGGGGGGTGCTTAAAAAAGTTGCGTCAAAGGTGCAGCTGTTTTCCTTAGATTTCATTCCTTTCTTCCCACTCAATCCTTTTATTAACGCAATACATCTACGGGCCCCGGACCCGTAAAGCGTGGTCCTCCGATGCACATAATCACAAAAGCAGGAGTGAAATACAGAGATGGCCGAACTGGGGCTGCAGATGGGCGAGTTCTTTCTCTCTCAGTTTTTGCCTTTTCGCTTTGCCTCGCCTCACTGTTTGGACTTGAGGCGGACGGTGTAATGGGCTGAACCAACTGGTGCCAATTGTTTCTGATGGGAGAATAGAGAAGAGAGCAAGACCAGACCTTAATGAACGCAGAGAGAGAGAGAGAGAGAGAGAGAGAGAGAGAGAGAGAGAGAGAGAATGCCCTTTCATTAATATGCTTTGAGAAGAATAGAGCAGAACATTATGTATAGTACATCATAATCAGTAAAGATTTCTCTGCAAGGAAAAGAAAAATACAATAAAATAGCATAATTGAGAGAGTGAGAATATATACTCTTTTAATATCATTCTCTTTCTCATTCTCTGTCAATTATGTACGATTATATAGTTATATAGTTTCTGATGGAAATGACTAAATTATTATTATAAAATAGACCATGTGATTGAGCAATGTTCACACACAGTCTCTTCAATGCCTTGGTCTAAAACCTTTATTTCCTATCTTTGAAATGAAATACAATAGATAAGTGGTTTGCAAAAGTTCCACTTCATGATAATACAAAGCCTATTGTTTTAAGAAGATGTTGCATGGTTGTTACATTGTGGGGCCTCTACATGGAGCCTGCTTAACTGGGGTTTTTCTTTTGTTCTTTTGCAATGCTGTATTCATTCAAGTATGGATATATCATTTTAAAAGTGATTCCTAGCCCCCGCCCCCCTCCCCTCTTTCTCTCATAATTACAATTCTGCTGAATTGTGTTGTGTTTGTTCAAGCTCAAATTGTCCCTATGCTTCAAAAAATAAAATAAAATAAAATTGAATTATGAACCTGTGTATGGAGAAGGAAGCAAACTGCTACTGTAATCTAGTGCAGAAAGACACAGCTGGAGCTGAAGGTCCTGACCTCTGGGGAGTGGAAAGCACTGGCCCTCCCCCACATTGTCACATTGTCCCTTTATTAAAACACCCACGGTCAGAAAATGGCCGCTGTTACGTATCTCTTACGAAACAGTTGTGGAGCTATTTTCTCCTTTTTTTTAAACTGCTCACCATAATTTGTCCCTCATTAAACAGCGACAGCAATGTGGCTGTTATGAAATGTAGACAAATGTCATTATGTATGTTTTATGAAAGGTTTACGGTAATGTTTTAAGTCCCAGCACTGCAGGAGGAAGCCAGGACTGCTTCAGCGGGCCAGCAGAGCTGCTCAGTAATGTTACTCAGTGGGTGAGTAAATAATTTTACTTCTTGTAGTTCCTCATGTGCGTCACTGAGAATGTGTGGTATTCTATTCCGTATTTAAAGTTTCGTTAACACTGTTATTTCTCTGACACAACACTTGTTAACATGGAGATCCTACTGAGAGGAGGAAATTACATTACATTACATTAATGGAATTTGGTGGACGCTCTTATCCAGAGTGACGTACAACAAAATGAAACACTGAATGTGAGCATTCATGAACACTTGCAGAAACTGCTCAGCACTGGTCGTCTTTGGATCAAAGCTATGGCACAGGGGGTACTGTATGCGTGAGGTCCATGCCAGCTCTTGAGGCAGTGCTGATGTGTCGCCCATGCCGAATGAGGTTTCGTCACTCCCTCATACGTTCTCTGTAGATTCATTGCTGTGATCTGACGGTTTCTCTCCCTCTGTATTCCTGTTACAGTCTTTGGTGAGGCCGTGAGAGACTGAAGGTTACAGAGCGCCCTCTAGTGTGCAGTCAAGTGAAGTCACAGCTTTTCACACTGCTAAAAACTGGTCAACCAATTCAAATATTTCACATTTCAGGATGTATGTTTGTCTCTCTAATATACAGTACATACAGTATATAAAATACATGTTCACAAATTCAACCACTTTCTACCTTAGCTCAGGAGGTAAGAGCAGTCGTCTGGCAGTCGGAGGGTTGCTGGTTCCATCCTGCCCGATCCTGCCCTAGACACCAAACCCCCAGTTGAGCTGGTTGGTGCCTTGCATGGCAGTCAATTGCTATTGCTGTGTGAGCGTGTGAGTGAGCGTGTGAGGGAGCGTGTGAGGGAGCGTTTGAGTGAGCGTTTGAGTGAGCGTGTGAGTGAGCGTGTGAGTGAGCGTGTGAGTGAGCGTTTGAGTGAGCGTTTGAGTGAGCGTGTGAGTGAGCGTGTGAGTGAGCGTGTGAGTGAGCGTTTGAGTGAGCGTGTGAGTGAGCGTGTGAGTGAGCGTGTGAGTGAGCGTTTGAGTGAGCGTGTGAGTGAGAGTGAGAGTGAGCGTGTGAGTGAGCGTTTGAGTGAGCGTTTGAGTGAGCGTGTGAGTGAGCGTGTGAGTGAGCATGTGAGGGAGTGTGAGCTTTTGAGTGAGCGTGTGAGTGAGCGTTTGAGTTGAGTGAGCGTGTGAGTGAGCGTGTGAGTGAGCGTGTGAGGGAGTGTGAGTGTTTCCCATCACTGCTTGACCACCCCTGTGTCCACCATAAGACAAGAGTAAAAGGTCAGACAGAAAAGGAATGAAAGCCGAGGTGTAAAGTAACCTGCAGTGGCAGTAACATCTGGTACTCTTACTGTCAATCTACACGGGGTGAAGAAGGCAGCCATTTCACTCAGCCACAGGCAGGGTCCACACAAGCCACACAAGCAGTGCTGAAATTAGTTCTACACAGAGCAGGAAAACATGACACAGCCTCCCCCAGAAACAGTTATCCAGTCATTCCATTTTAAAATTCTTTATTTTCCTTTTTTAAATCATCAAGAACAAAGCTCTAGAGGTTTCATATTCTTATAGACATTTACAGATTTGTTTTGTATTCATTTCCATTATGGTCTCAAGTTGCTCTTGATAACATTTTTAATATTTAAATTACATCTCTTTATTCTCTTTTTTTAAATTCATTTATGTATTTATTGGTTGATTTACTTATTGCAATAAACGGGAGTAGCCAGTAGGGGTAAAGTATTGCTACAGTTCAGCAAACGTATGTTACACTTTCTTTTTCCAAAATAAAAAAAAACAACATCAACAAAAATAAAAGACATTAATTGGCATGAGACTTTTGTTGCCAAAGCGCTTTCATCCCAAGAGCCGTGGGAGGAGAGGGCTGAAACCCTGACTGAGGTTCACACACAACTCAGGACTAATATCACACCCGTCCTGGAAATGTGTCTTTTTCATTTCTTGCATTGTATTTGTATTATTTCTATTCTTTTTTTAAAGAAATGTCGACTGCATTGGTATTACCTTTCCAATGGCTCTAACAAACAGCTACTTTTTAAATCATATTTACTGTGACGGAAAACAGTGTTAAAGGAACCGCATCTCTCGCTCTCTCTGTCTCTCAAGCATGGAGGGGAATAGGAAAATCAGATATATGGTGTTAAATGGTGTTTGTTTTTGGATGTCAGTACACACAACCTCACTAAACCTGGGCTCATTGTGGTTCTGCTACAGACCTGGGCCCATTGTGATTCTGCTACAGACCTGGGCCAGATAAAAGCCTTCAGGTTGCATTTGCTCACCACCACTAACATCACACCATCCAATAACTGACCATGGGTGGGGCTACGTGTTACGAGAGCTCTTGTTGCCTGTTGCGATCTACTGGTTGGTTAGAGCTCTTGTTGCCTGCAGCAATCTATTGGTTGTTTTTCCCTGGTTCCCCCTGACCCCCAAACCAACAAATCCTTCCAGTTTCCACCAGACTGCTGGAAAAACAGCTCAAGCTATGTTTTGAAGCTCAGACAAGCTACCAGCACGAGCTGGTTGACCAGCTCATACCCAGCTAGACCAGCTTATGACCAGCTCATACCCAGCTAGACCAGCTTATGTCCAGCTGTATTTTGGTCAAGCGAGCATAGATTCTACAGCAGTGTAGGCTACTGTCTAACACTGTCTAACCCAGAAGCATGTGATTGGCTGCCCCTGTGCAGGTATGCTGTTCAGATATGGGTTCCAATAGGCAGGGTCCCAGAAAGGGCGGAGTCTACAGTACTGTAAAGCCAGTATGTCTGAGAATAATATACCTTTTTAAAAATATATATGTATGTGTACATATACATACACGCACACACACAAGACTTTCCTGATCAAAACAGGGAAGAAAGGTACACCATCTGCATTCACTTCAATTGCCATAGAGTATGCCAGGTGAATCAAAACTGAACACCAGATACCATAACCTTTCTGCCCTTACTAATACAATGTTTTAGAATGATTTGTGTCAAACCTGAACAGAATATGATGTAGGCTTTACTTGACCACACACACTCCTCAGTTAATTTAATTCATATAACCCTGTACAACACATCTATAGTCAGACAATAACTCCATATATATATATAACGTATAGCTCAGCAAATATCCAAACAGACGTAAGACATTGTAGCACGATGCCTCTTGGTGGCACTGATGCAAGTAGACCCCGTAGAGCCAACCCTATCCCTCAAACAGGGCGCGTAACACAGGGCTCGTCACTCTGCTGGTACCTGCTTTCAGTCGTATCCGTTTGCCAGGGCCCATTTCTGACAGAAAATGTCCATCCCCCCAGACGCACACAGATACATCATTCTCGCCCTAGGAGAGCAGGCATTCCCCCAGCCTCTATGTTGTTAAAAAAGGCTATTTTTTTGTTGCTCGCCATTATGATTTTCACATCGCTAGTTGCTTATAACAATTATTCTAAGTGAATGGAAATAGAAACAGCAGGCTGACCTGTGATTCTTGTTCAAGAAAAAAATAGAAACTATTTTAAAAAATAAGATGCATTGCATGGCTTTAGACTGGACAGAGATGAAGTCCACATTAAACAGGAACAACGACTGCCCACAGTGATGCAATCCTGTAGCAGGGCAGAGATGCCGCCTAATTGTCCATCATTCATGTTTATGAGCAAATCAGCAGACTTTCCCTGCGTGTAGTGATTGGTTCAAATTGAGGCTTTGTGAACCCTCACAGTGGGTGGAGCTATCGTGTGCTGTCAATCACTCGTGTGAACCAATCAGATCTCTTTGCTCTTTTCCTTAATATGATAAACTTGGTGAGCCATCTGCCTGTTTAAGGGCCTGGTGAGGCCTCTCTCTCACAGTGTGGGCTTGTTTGGCAGAAGCGGTGTGGAAGGAGCCAGTGGTGTGAGCATTGCATAACCGCCTCACCTGCTGGCCAAGAGGAAGAGAAAAACTGGACTGTTGAGGTCGGGTGTGGTCGGCTGTGCTTCTGATCCCTGTTCCTGGACTGCATATATGAACACACAGAAATACGGCAAGCCAGTCTCTCCCTATGTCTGACCCACAGTGTGATTAACAGCACAGGCTAATCGCTAACCTTTGTCTGACACACAGTGTGATTAGCAGCACAGGCTAATCGCTAACCTTTGTCTGACACACAGTGTGATTAGCAGCACAGGCTAATTGGTAAACTGTGTCTGACCCACAGTGTGATTAACAGCACAGGCTAATCGCTAAACTGTGTCTGACCCACAGTGTGATTAACAGCACAGGCTAATCGCTAAACTGTGTCTGACACACAGTGTGATTAGTGTGATTAGCAGCACAGGCTAATTGCTAAACTGTGTCTGACCCACATTGTTATTAACAGCACAGGTTAATCTCTCCCTGTGTCTAACCAAAAGTGTGATTAGCAGCGCAGGCTAATTGCTAACCTGTGTCTGACCCACAGTGAGATTGACTGAGTGAAGGGGAAAATGAGACTCCCAGTACAGGGCAGTTAGATCCACTCTGGGTTTTTACCAGCATGGCTGTCTCACCAGGGCAGCAGTGTGAAAACTGCTCCTTTAATTAGACAGTTGTTTACCCTTTCACTCAGCTTTGGAAGGGCATATTTTCCCCTTCCATTATATTGCTGGCTTTGCTCACAGCACCCTCTATTGGTCATGGTACCACACTGAGGAGGAAACCGACCTATTTTCAGTCTTCCCTGGATATGTTTTTTTTCTCTACCAACATTTCTATCTCTGTCACGCTTCATTTATTGTAAATGAAAGTCACATGTGTGCCTCACATCAGAAAATATAACAGATGAATTGTTATCTCAGTCGGTGTCTTCTCTTTCAGGGACCTCCTTAATCCACAGTGTCTGTTTATCCTGCTCTCTTCTGCCCCCTGGTGGTGGGATGGGCACGAGTCCCTCGGGTTAAGGATCTAAACGCAGTCGCGCAGTCCTGTGGTTCCGCCTCCAGTCTCTAGTGCGTCCCATCACAATTATATTCAGAAAAAGGACTTATTGCTTGTCTATCTGACCCCAGAAACAGGAAGTTAATGTTTTTTTTTTATATTTAATACAGTGTTTTTGGAGGCCAAAGCTACACAGGGCACAAGTTTTTTACAGCAAAGATCACTTGAAGCGGCTACCCTACTGAAGTAACATTGTGTCTTAGTGTTGAAGTGCATAGGGGGGTGTGCAAAGACACTGAACCAGGACGAAGGAGAGCTCTGCTGCAGCCTGCAGTCTATGTGTGTGTGTGTCTGTCCATGTAGGTACAGCTGTGTTCATGCTATGGTGTGTGTGTTTGTGTGTGTGTGTGTCTGTCCATATAGGTACAGCTGTGTTCATGCTATGGTGTGTGTGTGTTTGTGTGGGTATGTGAGCATGCTGAAATATGTGTGTGTTTGTGGGTGTATGTCTGTATGTGTGTCTGTGTGCTTGTATGTGTGTGTGTGTGTGTGTGTGTGTGTGTGTTTGTGGGTTTATGTCTGTGTGTGTGTGTGTGTGTGTTTGTGGGTTTATGTCTGTATGTGTGCATGTGCTTGTGTGTGTGTGTGTGTTTTTGGGTGTGTATCTGTATGTGTGTGGGTGTTTGTGTGTGTGTTTGTGCGTGTTTGCTGATAGGTATGACTGTGGTTTGGAAATACAGGCTCCTGTAATGGTCTCACAGTGTAAGAGGGAACAGGGAGGAGGGGCAGTGGAGGTGTGGGAGGGGTCCGGCCAAACGGCTCCACCCCTTTCACCCAGCCGTTCTGAGGGGGGGGGGGGGAGGGAGGGAAACAGCGGTGCGCTCTCTTTCCTCAGACGTTCTCCCCCTCTTTCTCTTCCTCTCCAATTCAGCCGTTCATTACCTCTTTATAGTCGCTTTGTTTATAGATGACGTTCCAAATTCTTGGCGTCCATGTTGTCTTTCCCCTCATTTGTTTCTTGGCTGAAACTCTTCACAGTGTGCTTTTTGTAGGAGGAGCTCCTGATTGGCCGAAGCTGGGTGGCGGGAGGGGCGGGAAGGGAAGTGGGTGGTCGGTGGAGGGGTAGGGGTGGGCGGGGCGTGTCAGTACGGAGAGAAGAGGATTGGCCCGTGGGCGGTGCGGATGGGCCCCGGCGCTGGCCTCAGGAGGGCGTGGCTGAGGGGCGGACCCTGCAATAGGTGCGCGTGCGGGTGGGGGGCAGGGCCTGCCGCGCGTAGAGCCAGCGGGTTGGAGGAGGCGGCCGCCGCCATCGCCGCGGCGACAGCCAGGGGGCTGGGCAGGAGGCCGGCACCTAGAGCCTTGGAGATGTCCTTAGAGAAGGGAAGAGTGGACTGGGGGTCAAACAGAGTGCAGGGGACCAACGAGATGGAGAGGGGCATAGCCATGGAAAAAACAGAAAAATAAATGACATTACATTACAGCTGTTTGGCAGACGCTCTTATCCAGAGTGACGCACAACAAAGAAATGAAATAAAAGTCATTTTTACATAAATATAGTATATACAGGGTGCAGTCTGTAAGTATTTGGACAGTGACACAATTTATGTTGTTTTTACCATGTACTCCAGTACCTTGGATTTGAAATGAAATAATGATTATGGCATTAATGTGTAGACTGACAGCTTTGATTTGAGGGTATTTACATCCATATGGGGTGATTCCTGTAGGAATTACAGCACTTTTCATACATAGGGAAACCAAATTTCAGGGCACCATAACATTTGGGACAAATGGCTTCACAGGTGTTTGTGATTAGTCAGGTGTGTTCAATCTGCTTTCTGTATCTAGTCTTGATTCTAGGCTTGGCAGTGCCTTTGGGGTGTATGAAGAGTTTGTGCCAATGAAAGTCAAGGAAACAATTATGAGGCTCAGAAATAAATTAAACAATCGGAGCCATAGGCCAAACAATAAGCTAATCTACATTTTCTAATTGTATTGCCTGTATATCAAATTCAGATTCAATATCACCACTATAGACCCCTTTAAAGTTTGTAAACAACAATAAGAAAGATGTGTGGGCATTTTGGCAACAGTAAAATGTTGGAAAGCAAGCTGAGTGACTAAGCGAAGCTAAACTCAGCAAAACCAACAAAAATCTTCCAGTTCCCAACAGTATAACTGACTGGGCCATGGCCAGGTCATGTTTACTGGGCATGATGAGTGACTCATTGAGAAGGGATCATATCGTACTTCTTGGGCAGTCCTAAAATGATACAAACTGCTTAGCTAGCTCAGGGTTGATGCATCTAAAATACTCAATGTGAAATAAGTGTTATTTCAGCGTCAATGACAATCTGATATTGATTTTTTCAAGCTAGCTGCCGCATGACTGGTATAAACACTAATCAGCACTGCCAGATGGAAACTACAGCAGTATTGTACTCTCTGAGACCTTGCGATTCTCAGATTTGACCACAAACAGGCAGAGTTTGCGATTTGAAGCTGAAAGGGGGACAACGTAATGATTGGACCAAGGGGAATGACTGAGGACCATTTTGATAAGCTTAATTTGGCAATGCTGATTGGAGCTAGATAATGGGGCATCTAGATTTTAGAGAGACTTTTAGTCTAGCAACACCTCTGGTAGAGGATATCACAAAATGGGTCCCATTGTAGTGGCCAGATAGATAAATGTATTTGGTTGAAAAACCTAGAGTATACACATACATCTACACAGCCGTAAATGCAACAGACGGACATTTTCTGTTGAAAAAGATGTATGAATCGATTCCCTCCCTGTCCCAACGGTTTCCATAATAACAAAGCCGTACTTCTGTTGCCAAAGTGAGGGTGCATGTTTTTGATGAAATAGGCCGTGAAGGGGTCTATAGCGTTTGGCCCTCAGCTTTGACAGAAAGATAAGCCTGTCTGGGCTCGAGGTCAGTGGGGAGGGGGGTTCAGTACCGTTAGGTCCGGGGTCCTGTGCTTCTTGTGCCGGCTCAGCAGAGGGTTTGGCTTTCCTGCCACCCCGTCCCTGTGTCTCCGACTCGATATGTGCTGCAGACAGACAGACAGACAGACAAGCAGCCAGGCAGGCAGAGAGAAAGACAGACAGACAATGTTAGTAATAAAATCCAGATGCAGCAGGTCTCATGCTCAGATCTAGTATTAAAAAACTATTTAAAACATAGACTGTATACAAAATGTACCAAGGGACTGCTACGTCACCCACTGACTGTCCATAGAAGTATTAATGTAATGTCCTAATAACACAATAACTTAAAGAGGATCATAACAAGGGGAGATGGTAGATGATGAAAAAACAGTGAATTTGAAGAATTTGAAAACAGGTCTGAATGACCAATACTGGAGTAAACCACAGTGGTGCCAGTGAGCACCATGTCTTAACATCAAAAGGCCACAGTGGAGTCAGTGAGAACCATGTCTTAACATCAAAAGCTCCACAGTGGCAGTAGTGGGCACCATGTCTTAACATCAAAAGGCCACAGTGGCAGTAGGGAGCACCATGTCTTAACATCAAAAGCTCCACAGTGGCAGTAGTGGGCACCATGTCTTAACATCAAAAGGCCACAGTGGCAGTAGGGAGCACCATGTCTTAACATCAAAAGCTCCACAGTGGCAGTAGTGGGCACCATGTCTTAACATCAAAAGGCCACAGTGGCAGTAGGGAGCACCATGTCTTAACATCAAAAGGCCACAGTGGCAGTAGGGAGCACCATGTCTTAACATCAAAAGGCCACAGTGGCAGTAGTGAGCACCATGTCTTAACATCAAAAGGAACTAAGCCTGGGCTGTGTTCACTGGCATACTCCTCGTACTGTCAGGCTGATTATTATTGAAATGTAGTATGTGTAGTACACTGCAGTAAGTATGCGGTTTGGCCCACAGCCGCTGGGCCCTGCCCTTCACCTGTTTGAGCTGCAGCTCAGAGTTGACCCTCACGTTGCAGATCTCACAGTGGAAGGTGCGTTCCTGAGTGTTGGGGTCCCCTGAGGCCCCTCCTGGCTCCCCGCTCAGACTGGGGCCCAGGCGGGGGTATGCTTTAATGGGGCCTAGCCCACTGCGGGCCTCCAGAATCGTCTTGTGTTTGGTGCCTGGAGGAGAGGAGAGAGGGAAGGAGAGGGGTGGGATCACCAGAACATTAAACTAAGTTCAATTCGGTTTTTTAAATTCCAATCATTTAAATGATGTTCTTCCATCTATATGTGTGCCTTTAACCGCTTAGCAAGGTACAATAATATCCCACATAAGACGCAATAAGCAGTGCGTGCGCAGAATGATGTTTGCCGGCTGGCCAACTGATTCATTTAGCATCTTTCCCCGTGCAGCAGGCGCAGTGTGGACTGTTCACCACTAGAGGGACACAGTGACATGTCTTAAATCAGTCTTAAATCCATCTCGCCTTCTGAGCCGCCAAACGTAACGCGCTGCCAATGACTCACTGTCCTTGGGGTTTTCACAAAACTGAAAAGATATGGCTCCCCTCGTCCTCTTTCTCTCTAACAGTAGTATATTAAAGCCATTTTTAAGGGTTTTTAATAAATTAATGTATTCATTTTACAGCAACAGTTGAAATGTTCAGTAAAGTGTGCGTAATAAAGTCACGCTCTGAATTTAAGTATCTGATAATTAGCTGCAGTTGGTCCACACCTGCTGCCTTCTGTCTATAAATACACTGTTGATAATATTCAGTTTGGAGATAATTCATAGATGTCAGTTTCAGCGTCTGCTGTTTACAGGAGCCGACAAGTGGGGACTTAATTCCACAATCCTGAAACACGACAGAGCAAAATGCCAATGGTTCAAAGGACTGTTTAAATGACTTAATAGTGGCGTGGTGTCCAAAACAGACTGCTGCACATTAAGGCACATTAACATGTAGTTTTTACCCCTCTTTCTCCGCAATGTGGAATTATGGAATGTGCACCTGCCTACCGAGAGCACCGTGGCTTAATTTATTTTATTTATATAGCCAATTTTACAAAGAAATTGTTGCAATATGCTTCACGGGAAACCCTGGCCAAAACCCCAGAAGCACATGTCATCCTCCAATGCGCTTTTGGTGGTTGCATAGCACGAGGAAGAGAGATTAGTGGCGACCGGAGGAGAAACCCATCTCTGGGTGAATCCAGCTGGTAGCCGCAGGCTCGCATTCCCGCTAGATTAGAATGCGAGGAACTCCAACGTATCGACATCTACCGATAGCGGCAAAATGCGAACATACTGTATGACTCTCGGTTAGTTGGCTAGACATTTACATTACATTTTAGTCATTTAGCAGACGCTTTTAAGCTGCTTACAAGTGCACACGTTCCTCAACAAGGTGCGTTTTCTGCTTAATTTGCTTCGAAATATGGGGAGAGACATTTGGACGTAGCAAAGACAGGGATATAAACCTGCAACTTTCAGGCCCGTCGCACGAGGTTTGTCAACAGAGAACCGCCTCATGTCTTCAAAGGCTATTAAACACCATGTTTTTGATGGTGCTGCAAATAGCTTATTAGCGACATGCCATGACTCAGATGAACATAATGCGAGTGTTTACTTTGCAATCATTAAAACCAAAGGCCTCGCCAAATACCTACTTTGCAAGTGATTACATGTTATGCTTTTGGCTGAAAAATTCCAGTGTTTTCTCCACAAAATAGAAAAGAAAAAAAGAGCCAAAAGGCAGACCCGGTGCATTCCTCCTGCAGCGCAGCGCAGCGCGCCCGCTGTTTTGTTTTGGCAAAACCCATGGTGACGGGCGGGGCTTGGATTCCCAGAGGAGGTGGTGAGTGCCAGTCATGGAACTGGATTATGTGGAAGTGATTTAAAAAAGCGCACAGACACACAAAACAATCCAAATGTTTTTGGGTGGTTATTCTGCTGTTATTTTTGTTCTGTTTTTGTTCTCAATAAACAAAGCGTGACCTTGGGCTTTCCATCTGGATTGGGGTTAGCCTCTCAAGCCTGCATGTTCTAAACTCAGATAAAAGAAACGTTTTTTTTTAAATAAAAGAGAAAAGTTTAAAAGCACTGGGCAGGAGAGAGTGAGACCACCCCGTTACCTCAGAGGATAATACTGTGACTTCTCTATCGCATTTCTCTCTCTCTCTCTCCTTCTTTTCTAGTTGTCTTTCTCCCTCCTTCTTTAATCCTCGTCTCCCCTTCCCTTTCTATTTTTGTCTCTCTCTCTCTCTCTGTCTCTCTCTCTCTCTTCATCTGTCTCTCCCTCCGACACTTTAAATGTGGTTTAATTCAATTCTGTTCATTCCAAGATGTTTTACTGGCAAGATGTGTAAGTAGTACACATTGCCAAAGCACAAACAGTCATTAATAAGAATGTGCTCCCTCTCCCTCACGTCTGGTTTAACTCTACACATGCTTTTGATTTCTGGATCTTAGTTAATTCATATTTTTAATTCTTTTCCCCCTGCTTTTCCAGGAGAGGTGGGGTCCATGTGGGGGGGGGGGGGGGGGGGGATATTAATTGGTTCCATACGTCCAGAGTTTTCCCTGGCTTAGTCTGGTCAGCTGTCCACATGGCAAAGACTTCAGAACTGATGGTGGCAATCAAACGAGAAACCAACCTCACTGTCTGCGTGTCTGTCTGTGTGGCAGCGTTTGTGTATGTGGCAAACACAAGGTGTGTGCACATTAAGTGGTGTGTATGCGTGTGTATTTACATGTCGTACAGCATGTGGGTGCATGCATAAAGTTTATGCTCATGGGGTGTGTGTGTATGTGTGCATGTATGTGGCAGGCATGTGAGTGTGTTTGCTGTGGTTCGGAGATATGCGTGTTTGCGCTTTTGCCCAGAGCCCAGATCCCTCTGTAATCACAGTTATTTCTCCAGTATAGCCGCTCTAAACACACGTTCAGGCCAGACCTGCTGGAGTGGATTTTTGGAACACAGGGAATATCTTTAAACAGCGTTTACACTAAGCATGCCCTCGCTGCGTTAAGCCCAGTCAGCGTTAAGCCTGATTTATACTTCTTCACACAAAACTTTGCACAACACTTTGTGTTGCTCAACAAAAACAACGTATAAAAAACCCCACCAGTCTCTTAAAACAATGCGCCTCTCTAAAATGATATATAAACAATGTTTACAGTGGTAGCTGTAAAGGCTGGTGGGACGATATAATCATTCCCCTGTGGAGCTGTGACGGATAAACTTTGGTTCCGGTTTCTCTGTCCCACAGGCTCATGTGGCAGAGGAGAGACCCCTCATCATCACTCTGAAATAAGCACATTTCTGCTTTCATGGTAATTTAGCGCAGAGCTCTGTGGCAGGTTTACCCATATTGCACTGGGAGGGGTGCAGCCCAGGGTCATAAATCTTTGAGGGGCGGGTTTCTTTAAATACCCCTTTGCCCTGGTCCACAGCGCAGAGAAGCCTGCGGGCTGGTTAGAGCAGTGATGCAGGAGAGGGGGCAGTGTGTGTGTGTATGCGTGAGTATGTGTGTGTATGCGTGAGTGTGTTTGTGTGTGTGTTTGTGTGCGTTAATGTGACTGTGTATGTGTTTGTGTGTGTGTTTGTATGCGTGAGTGTGTGTGTGTTTGTGTGTGTGAATATGTGTGTGTGTATGTGTTTGTATGAATATGACTGTGTGTGTTTGTGTGTGTGATAGTGTATGAATATTGCTGTGCGTGAGTGTATGTGTGTGTATGTGTCTATGAGTGTAACTGTGTGAGTGTATGTGTGTGTATTTGTGCGTTAATGTGACTGTGTTTGTTTGTGTGTGTTTGAGTGTATGTGTGCTTTCATGTGAATGTGTGTGTGTTTGTGTGTGTGTGTGCGTGTGAGTTCATGTGAATGTGTGTGTGACTGTGTGTTTGTGTGTGAGTGTATGCGTGAGTGTGTGTGTGTGTGTGTGACTGTGTTTGTGTGTGTGTGTGTGTGACTATGTGTGTGACTATGTGTGTAAGTGTGTGTGAATGTGTGTGTGTGAGTGTATGCGTGTGTGAGTGTGTGTGAGTGTATGTGTATGTGTGAGTGTGTGTGTGTGTGTGTGAGTGTATGTGTGAGTGTGTGTATGTGTGTGTGTGAGTTTGTGTGAGTGTATGCGTGTGTGTGTATGTGTGAGTGTGTGTGAGTGTGACTGAGTGTGTATGTGTGTGTGTGAGTTTGTGTGTGAGTGTATGCCTGTGTGAGTATGTGTGTGTGCGTGTGAGTGTGTGTATGTGTGACTGTGTATGTGTATGTGTGAGTATGTGTGTGTGCGTGTGAGTGTGTGTATGTGTGACTGTGTATGTGTATGTGTGAGTGTGTGTTTGAGTGTGTATGTGTGTGTGTGAGTGTGTGTGTGACTGTGTATGTGTATGTGTGAGTGTGTGTGTGAGTGTGTATGTGTATGTGTGAGTGTGTGTGTGAGTGTGTATGTGTATGTGTGAGTGTGTGTGTGAGTGTATGCGTGTACGCACACACGGCAGTGTACCTTTGTTGTGAGCCTCCAGTTGGGACAGGGAGTTGACGGCCACTTTGCACAGTGAACAGTACAGCAGCTTCTTGGCTTTGTCCTCCTCAGACTCAGGGGGGCTGGGGGCGGGGCTGGGGACGGGGCCTCCAGCAGCAACAGGGGCGGGGCCTCCCTGGTCAGGGTGGGGGGTAACGCAGCCGGGGGAGGAGGAAGAGGAGGGCAGGACTGGGGCAGTGGGAGGGGCCAGGGATTGACAGACAGACAGGAGGGTGGGGTCTGGGATGGGAGGGGCTGACAGGGGGAGGGAGCCAGGAGCCAGCTGGGGGCCATTTATTTGTGGGAGGGGCTGTGACATTTCATCTGTAAGGGAAAAACAGAAAAGACAGTTCAGAAATTGACCTTCTCACGAAGGTCATGAAGCTTCCTGACACTTCTGAAATCCCATTTTTTTATTGCGGGTTTTACGACAGGGAGGAGTTTCTGTTCCCAGCGTCTCAGCCCGCAGGAGGGCCGCGTCCCCACAAGCTTGTTCTCGCCAAACGCCCCACCCGCCATCTTCTCTCAAGAGCCTGCCGCTCCCAGTGAAGGCTTCAATCAGCTTTAACAAGACCTTGGTCTTTCTCGCTACATAACCCCAAATTATAGCATGCTCTTTTTGAGTTTCAGAAGGGAAACAGCATAAAAGGAAACAGTGGGGACTTCCCGTGAGGTGGGTTTGACAGAGCCAGTGCCAGCTCTGGCTCTGTGAGTGATGTGGTTTCGCCGTTTCGATGGAAGATGGAAAACACACGCTAGCGCCATGCACCCACTCCCACGGCCTGTAACCCACACCATACAGTTACACCCTGTACCCCACGGTCCACACGCTCACCCTCCAGCCTTCACTCTGCAGCCTTGCTCAAGCACTCTAAACTTAAGCCACGTCTCGCAACAGACACCCGATAAATCCACTGCGTACCCCACATAAACTCTCTAAATCCACATCCTGCAGACAGCACACTAGAAATGCTGGGTGTAAATCAAAATTTCGCTCTTTACCCATGCCCATGGTAGGAGAGAATTAAATGAATGTAGTGGTTTTAATGGCTAACATCCTCCTTCAATGTTCCTTTGATTTAATATATTAATAATTATCAAAGATCCCAAATATCAGTTAAATCGCCTTTATAATTAAAATAATATATTTAATTAAAAAATTCTAATTAATCAACATTAACATCTGAACATTAACACGTGTTCATTTTTACAGTCCAAATTACGAGACCACAGCCTGTCTCTCCCACTGTACTCCAAGGTGTGCAAAGATCAAAGACCACTAGGATCAAGGATCAGACCCAAGTCAGAGCTGATGACACCCAGAACCCGAAAACAGAGACCATATGTTCACCAGCCCAATGCCTTATGTGTCCAAAAGTCATCAGTACCTACACACACACACACACACACAATCAATCAATCAGTCAATCTTGAAGGGCCATAGAGAGCAATACACCTCCCAGTTGTCAAGTTGTTTCTCTAGCTTTAGCTTCAGGGCTAAAGTTTCCTGGAGCCCAGAACAGGCCAAACAGTGCATAACTATCCCCACAAGTAAGGTGTACTTTGCGGGGCCCATAATGTCTACACCCTGCACCTCACCTAAACACTCAAAGCACACATTCTGAAACCTACATAGTTTAAAATTTTATAGAAATAAATGTCCTTTTTGATAGCTTGATCGTTGGCACAAATACATGTATAATTATTGTATAAATATACCGCTGTATTATCTATTTTCTGCCTCTGGACTATGCTGGTTTTGGGGACCAACATTCCCGCCAAAATTTTTACGCAGTGCACAGGAAGTGATGCGGTTTACATATACTTCACCGACTAACAAAGAGCTTTATCTGACACTTATATGGAACGGATTACTGACAGGAGAGAATTACTAGCCTTCTCAAGTTTGGTGAAGAAAAGTTGAAGGAAAGGCATGTTTCACAAAGAAAGATTACTGAGTTAGCTGGATAACAGCACTGAGTAAAACCAGGAACCCTCCAAATCTGGAACATGGACCTCAGTGAGCTGTTCTGGGTTTTACTCCGTTATCCAGCTAACTCAATAATCCAGGTTCATGAAATACCCTCCGGATCCTTCAATCTTGGCTCAGGCCATCTTGGTTCCCCCAACCAAAGCAACGGTCTGAAGCAAGCCTGCCAACAGAAAGTGATCTTTGACAGAACAGAACCAGAATTAAAATATATGGATATTGTTTGACGGTGGAGGTGTTGTAAAGATAAGAACATATAGACAACAGACTGATGCAGATGTAAGTTAATGGACATTATAATTTATTAGCACATATTATTTATTGTCTTTATATACGTATACCATACCTATAACATAAGACCTACAGCCAACAAATGACACCACCCCAAATACTTACACCCTGTAACCAACAGCATGTGCCTCATATCATATATCCCACTCCCCTTCCCAAGCACATCCAATTATACCCAGGATTAAGTACACTGTCACCCGCTACCACACCATATGCCCCATGCCCTATCCCACCATACCTACCCTCCTCTAAAGCTCCCCTCCCCTCATACCCCCATGCCACTCAAATTTCAGCCCCACCCCATGCCACTCAACCAGAGAACCTGCCTTTGCCTTTCTCAGGTTATTCTTACGGATGGAGAGGTGGAGAAAGAGAGAGACAGAGAGTGAAAGAGAAAGATGTTTATGTTTGTGCTTCTGTGTGTTTATATGTACACTATACTATTATTGTGTTCCATTGGCAATATCACTGTAGTTGTCCTGCCAATAAAGCAAAATGAAATTGATCATTTAAAGAGAGACAGAAAGCAAGAGAGGGATGTAGAGAGCCAGAGAGATCTCATTAGCATCTAAGAGCTACAATAAGATGACAGACAATAGGTTTTCGTTTTCAAAACTGCAACTTTTAAACCCGAGAATACTCATGCAGTATGTAGGGGGCACACCAAGCGTCCCTTAAATTTGGGTGGAGGGTATTACAGGGCTCCGTCCGTCGCTTTCAGCGCATTCAACACAGCTTTCCTCACAGCTGTGGGGTCTGAAGGCTGGGGGAGGGGGTGGGCGGTTAGTGTTAGGAGGGGGGTGGGTTGGGTCGCAGGGTTGGTGGTGGGGGGGGGGGGTGACAGGGTCAGGAATATATCCCAGCCGGATTAAAGGTATTAAAGGGATATGGGGGAGTATTTCTGGGACGAACAAAAATATTGACTTTAACTGTTCAATTTCCTTTTTAGGATTACATTCAGTGTTATCATTTATAGAGTCATGTGTGCTGGCAGACTGGGGTGGAGGGGCAGCTTTGGGGCATTGCTGAATTTGCATTCCTGGAGCTCAGTCTATGTTTTTGTGAGGGCCATGCGTTTGCAGACGGTCCCCAGCGGTGTAGGGGGCGTCCGGAGGCTCCCCGCCACTCGCATCATCCGTGCAGCACGTGCCAGCCTGCCGCGGGGCCCGTAACTCTGCCCTGTCTCACAGTGTGGGGCCCATAACTCTGCCCTGTCTCAGAGCGCAGGGCCCATAACTCTGCCCTGTCTCACAGTGCGGGGCCCATAACTCTGCCCTGTCTCACAGTGTGGGGCCCATAACTCTGTCCTGTCTCAGAGCGCGGGGCCCATAACTCTGTCCTGTCTCAGAGCGCAGGGCCCATAACTCTGCCCTGTCTCACAGCGTGGGGCCCATAACTCTGCCCTGTCTCACAGTGTGGGGCCCATAACTCTGCCCTGTCTCAGAGCGCAGGGCCCATAACTCTGCCCTGTCTCAGAGCACGGGGCCCATAACTCTGCCCTGTCTCACAGCGCAGGGCCCATAACTCTGTCCTGTCTCAGAGCGCAGGGTCCATAACTCTGTCCTGTCTCAGAGTGCAGGGTCCATAACTCTGTCCTGTCTCAGAGCGCAGGGCCCATAACTCTGTCCTGTCTCAGAGCACGGGGCCCATAACTCTGCCCTGTCTCACAGTGTGGGGCCCATAACTCTGCCCTGTCTCACAGCGTGGGGCCCATAACTCTGCCCTGCCTCACAGCACGGGGCCCACAGGAGGCTACAGCCTGACACCCTGGACTTACCACCTCTAGCCTCTCTCCTCGCCCACCAGGCCAAGACAGATGACAGAAAACAACTGAGATCCAACTGCTCCTGCCCTGAAATCATTTATAATAAACAGCTTTTTTTTAAATGTGACCGCATCTGAGACAGTTTTTCAAGTTGTCCTGCTCCTGTTTTCAGTTTTCTGCGGTCTAGTTTGGGGCAGCCCGCATTACTGATCGCTGTGTCGCGGGGGGGTCACTGTACAGATGATAGTATAGAGAGGTGGTGGGTGGTTGTTTTTGAGGCTGAGATTTGGGAAGGAGGTGGTCAGTACAGCGACCTCTGACATCCCAGACCGCATCACGGCCTGTCAGAGGACCCAGGCCTGAGCCCCTACTCTTTCCTGAACACACATCGGGAACAGGGGTGAAGGGCCTAAGGAAAGAACAGTGTAGTTTGGGTCAGTGTGCTTGAACAGTGTAGGGTGTAAGGTACATGTGGGGGTACAGGGTGTAGGTTGCAGGGTATGAGTATAAAGTGTGGAAAAGAGTAAAAAGAATATAAAGCAGATGTGTCCATTACCAAGTAAGATGTTCACCAATCAACAGTAAGCATGTTTGAACTCTCCCTGCTTCGATAGTAATCGCGCTGTCCACAAACATGTACAGAGCAACTGTGGAGTCACTTTTCATTGATCTTGTTTTCAATCAGGATATTTGACACCCAGCCCCCCCCAAAGAGCATCTAACATCAGAGGAAATGCCTCACTTATTGGAGCTGAGAAGGTCCAGCTGTTCGCTGCATCTGTGTTACTCCAGCGTTCAGGAAGGAAGTCGGGTCTGAACTGGGCGGTGCTGTGGGGGCCATTGTCCACAATCCAGCTCTTTCTATGCTGAGCAACCACTTTCCGGAACCTTTGGCTCAGGGGTCGACGCCGTGTCCTTCCGGTGTTGGTGCGGATACGGCAGATAAAAGCGAGAAAACTGGAACATTCCGGGCGGCTGCATGGTGATGGTACCATAATATACTATATAATGACTCCAGGATAAGATTTCACCATGTATTTTTAATCTGCATAACATTAAAAAAGCCAGGTCAGTCTTTGTCACACAAAGCACATACTTTATCTCTGCATCTGTATGTATTTGGTATCTAAAATTGGATTGCCTGCCATGTTGTTTCCATGACATCCAAGCCAAGCAACGACACACTATCCGATCCATATGTGTCACACGATCTAAACAAACTCCAAATACCCCTTCTTAGTGAACTGTATAAAGTGAACAGTGGAATATGCCACAAAGCAACTTTTCAACTGTACTTTTTTTATCTTAAGATCTCAGGAGAATGTGGTTGTTCCCAAAGCTAGTTGTCTGAAAAATGTGTGTAAAGTTGATCTGTGGCGTATTCCACTGTTCACTTCGTACACAAGGAACTGTGCTGTATGTGTGAAAAGATATGGACAACAGCCAAATAAAACAGTACGCAGACAATCAATCAATTGGACATCCAAAAAGCAACAACAGAGCCAGTCACTCTACTAATCAACCAACCAACTAAAAACCCAACCAACAAGCAAACCAAATCAAGGAACAAATCAGGTATGGTTGTGGGATAAGGGTCTTGTTAATGCAATGTTTTTAATGTGTGTGGTGCCCCCTTGTGATCTGGAGGAAATGGCAGCACCGCACCACACACAGCATTGCTGATAACATTCAGACACCCTTATTCAAAGTGACTGACAGTGCAGGGCACCCCTGGCTGAAGCAGAATAGGTAAAGGACCTGACATGTAGGAGTAAAAATGATAAGATTAAAAGATTAAAAGGTGCTACGGAGTAAAATGGTAGTTCAATGTAAATGCTATAAACATCCGTTTGAACCATAAAGCTATGGCGTGACTCCCAATGCTGATATGGAACAGATACAGAAGGAAAAGGAGAAAATGCACTGCATAGTGCAGACTTACTGAATGCTTGAGAGCTGGCTTATTCAATGTTACGCTAATGAAAGCCAGAGAGGCAAAATCAAGCAGAGAGGCTAAATCAGGAGAGTGCTGCAACTGGTGCACAGGGACTGTAGCTGTCATAAGAGTGTTACAACTGCTGCACAGGGACTGTAGCTGTCATAAGAGTGTTACAACTGCTGCACAGGGACTGTAGCTGTCATAAGAGTGTTACAACTGCTGCACAGGGACTGTAGCTGTCATAAGAGTGTTACAACTGCTGCACAGGGACTGTAGCTGTCATAAGAGTGTTACAACTGCTGCACTAGCTTACACATGATATTGGGGCGCAGTGGTGATGTTGGGGGTGCAGGGACGACCCCTTTCCGGAGAGCGAGGTCAGCAGTGAGGACATCCAGTGCCGGCCCCGCCCACCGTTAATGATTAACGAGCTGGGAAACTCTATGCCTCTGCACTGCTGCTGCGAGGAGCGGCCCATTCATTATGGAGAGGCGGGCGTGTCCATCCAGGACCACGCAACCGTGAACGGCAGATAAACGAAGCGCTCGCCTGCGGCCGCAATCCCGTCAGCTGCAGGCTTTGGGCAAGCAAACGGACAAGTCCAAAACTAGAGTACGCTACTGCTACGTCACTCTGCCCGTGGGGATACAGGGAGCAAAAACATTGCCTCCTTTCCATACATGCTGCAGAGCCAGGATGGGTGTGATTATGTTTGACTGTGGATCGTTTGAAGAGAGCCAGTAGGAAAACAGATGACTCTAATCTTTCCGTGTGGGTATTTTGAGCCGCCCCGAACGCAGTCGGGTGACGACACGCGAGTTTACCTCACATTTTACATCACGGCCGCTCTGCCCCGGGTAGCACGCGCCAGCCAATCAGCTTTCGGCCAGGCGCTCGGCAACCGGTCCCGGCCAATAGCTGTCTCCGCTGAGGCCGGCTGGCTCCCGGCCCCGGCTGTGACGGAGTGGGTGATTTTGAAGCTCACTGGATTGCAGCCTTGCAGGTGTCAGGGATGAGCTGTGCGTGAAGTGAATGTGAATTCCCTCCTCGTATGTGCGCCCCGTTAGGAAGCAGCCCCTCCGACTGGCTCCACTGCTGAAGGCACTCGCCGTGCCAGGCCCTGTGGTCTCGGGCTCGAGTACGCCACAGTGTCAGCGGCACTGCTCTTTACAGGTGGCTGTTTAAAGGCGGAGATGTCGGTTGGCAGAATAAAGTGACAAATATTCTTTTAAAAAATGAAACAATTTTCCAAGAAGTTGGTGTGGTCGACCACCTATCCTCCCGGTTCCTCTTCAAGCCAACAGCTGCATTTTATTTATTTTTATTTTTAAAAAGCAACAACCTCAGACTTTCACATAAGAGTTACTGAGCACAGCAGGGCCAAAGACGTGCCTGAAATACTTTAACTCTTCAGGTACAGTTTAAAAAGTCTGTGCAAAAATGTTTGACTTACTGAAATACAATCATATACAATCATAACTGAAAAGTTAAATTAGAATGTTAAAATGTTAAAATTACATTTCATATTTTGAATCTGGACACAAAAGCAAAAAAATTTTTTTGGAATATGACTTTTAGTAAATTTTTTAAGAACATATGGATGGTCATGAATTTGCTAATTTGCATATTTTCTAAATCACTTTTTTATCTCAGTGAATTAAGTGAAAAGTCTGAGTTAATTTTTAAATGAGAAAATGTTAGTTTTATTGATGAATTATTAAGCAACTATGCATGCCAGAAAATTCAGATATTATGGTATTTTTCCACATCAAATATTCCATAAAATAGAAATGACAAAATAGATCAAAAACCCCTCTGTACTTCCCTGGCTAATTTCGTTAAGAAGCACCAAGTAAAATCTGGTCGCTATATCTATAAGTTAAGTTGAAGAAAAAAATGGTCTTCAGACAGGAAATTTCTGAAAATGCCTTTGAAATTATTTTTTGGTGCTTGGTTTACGACTGGTATAAAAACATCTAAATGAACTGCTTAACGTTATTTCTGGATCATATATTTGATAAAACTACAGCACTTGCAGAAGCTAAATATCATAATATCTCTAAATGGACCTATCCAGCCAAAAACCAGTTTGTGTATTTCATTACTATTTGACCCAAGACTGCCGTAGAGTTTATACAGCATGGAAGATATTGCATATGAACATAATCACATTAGTCAAGTCCCACCCTCGCTGCAAACCCAGCCTTTTTCTCAGGAGACAGAAGAGGGGGGAGGGGGTGTGGTTTTATCCTATATTTATAGCGTAGTGAACAACAGTACAATCACGCTCAACCACATCAGGACCACCCACATCTCCCCAATAAAGAAAACAAAATTATAAAACCATTGTGCAAATGAAAGAAAAGCACAGGGTGCAGCATTTGCTGTGTGTGGGTGTGTGTGCGTGTGGATGCGTGTGTGTGTATGTGTGTGTCAGAGTGAGAGAGAGACCCATGTGCATTCTGCAGATGTGTGTGTGGTTTCCGCGGGACGCTTCATTACAAGGAGAGAGAGGGCAGAGGTGGGGCAGCTCTCCCGTAAAAGTAAAACGCCTCGCCCCACGTCGCCCCACGTCGCCCGCCACGCCCGGCCAAACCCACAGCCGCTGAGAGGCCGCATTCCGGCCACATCGCGGCTCCGCCCTTTCCTGTTAACCGCTCTGTCGAAACCCTCCAGCCCCTCCCCTCCAGCAATGACTCCCTGCTACCCACAGCTATAGTAAGGCACGTTAGGCTGGTTCCAGAGCAGTGATGGCAGACGTGAAGCTTCATGAGCCCAAAAGTGGGTGGAGACGCCACAAACTGTCAATCATTGACTGGGGTGGACCAATCAGGAGAACAGGCCCCATACTGTGGCAAGAACATTGTGATTCATTCATAAACTGAAAATACAGTATAGTCCCAGGGGTCCATGAATTTGTTTTTTTAAAAGTTCTGCCTTTTAAAACTACCATCAGAAGGTGCACAGATCACTGCGCTCAACTATTGGAAGACGGAAGAGGATACGTGTGTGTTTTCAGTGGTTATAGTTCCAACCGTCTAACTTCTCTGAAAATGTTTCTTGTTTAAATTTTTTCTCCACACGTGTATTTCAAATACACATGATACCTTGTGTAAATAAGACAGCTTCGGAGTTGCTGTAAGGTCTATTTTCTCGCTTTGAAGGAGGTAAGCTAACACATTTTGCTAACATGGGAATTCAGCGAGTGAATGCACAAAAATGAAAACGAAATTGAACATTTTGTCTAAGTCTGGGTAAGTCAGAAAAAAGGTATATTTCCCAAAATGTTGGTGTTTTCCTTTAAAGAGGACACTCCCATTGTTTCAGCAAATGTACTAAAAACAAATAATAGGATTCTAAAGTCTGAAAAGCAAATACATTACTAATTGATTATACTGCCCTTATTCACCATTTCTATTCAAACCACTAATTCACTAACACAGGGCTACCTCCTGCTAACTATCTAACTACTGTACTTTACCTGAACAAATATTATTGGATTCTGCGGAACACTGTGAATGTTGTGGAAGACAGCCACGAAGATTGTTCCAGAAAGGAGACAGATGTCTTGTTTTGTTTTTGTGGAAGCTGACAGCCCCAGGGGCCATCGCCGTGTGGTGTCTTCCATTTTCCAAGACAGCGCGGAAGAGAGCGAGTCTTTAAACAAACATGACGGGAGCTGGAAAACAAACACAGAGGAGGACATCGCTGTGCCGTCCCTTGTAAAGAATCGTGGGAACGGTCGGTGCCCTTTCCGCCGCGACGCTGCCCCCTAGACCACAGCCCGGGAGCACGTGGGGGGGTCAGTGAGTAACCACCCTCTTTCTACCTACCCTCCCCTCACAGACTCTGAGCCCCCTCCTTGCCCGTCCAAGACAACCCCCTCAAACAGATTGAACCACAGCTGTTCCAACTCTGTCATATCCGTGGCGAGTCAGTTTTGGAAGTGGCGTTACGGGATCACATTGTAAAAATAAAAGCTTGCTCCAGCTTACAAACAAACAACCAAGAGGGACTGAGGGAAAGGGGGGAGGGGGGCGGTGGGGTCGGGTAGGGGAGGCTCAGGAGAAAAGGTTTTGGACAGGAAAAGGCATTCTTTTGCAAGTATCTGGTTACAGATATAGATCAACAGCGGCCGACTTATTTGGCTCCCCCCTTCGAATGTCTTCAGTCTCCCCTGACGGGGGAGAGGGACCTGGGGGATGGGGCAGAGCTACAGACAGAGAAGGTCACTGCATTTGTCAGTGGGGCGTCCTGGTATTGACCAGCGAACAACAACATCCCCTGGCTGTCTCCGGCCTGATACCTGAAGCTAAGCAGGGCTGGTCTTGATTAGTGCTGATTACGATGGATGAAGTCATGTTAGTGGGCCAGGAATAATAATAATAATTCCTTGCATTTATATAGTGGCTTTCTCACCAGCTGGCGACTCAAACTTTACAGTGATGAGAGGGCAACCACCACCAATGTGTGGCACCCACCTGGGTGATGCAACAGCAGCCATTTTGCGGAAAAATGCTCACCACACATCAGCTGAGTTGGGGAGGGAGAAAACATATTTTTTGGCAATTAAATCAGGGGATGATTAGGTGGCAGGTTGAGAGAGCCAGGTTTGGGATTTGGCCAGGACACCTGGGAATCCCCTACTCTTTGCAACGAGTGCCATGGGATCTTTATTGACCACAATCAGGTTTAAGTCTCATGCAAAAGACAGCATCTCCTACAGCACAGTGTCCCCATCACTGCACTGGGCCATTAGGATTTATTTGACCTGAAGGAAGACCGCCCCTGCTGGCCCACCAACACCACTTCCAGCAGCAACTTAAGTTTGCCAAGGAGGTCTCCCATCCAAGTATTAACCAAGCCCACACCTGCTTAGCTTCAGTCATTCAGCAGGCTGCATGATGGTATGGCTGCTGGCATACCAGTAAGGGGCAGTCTTCCCTCAAGCAGAGATCCCATGCTCTAGTGCAGTGATGGAGTCACTGTGTTGTAGGGAGGAAAGGAGTCTTGCATGAGAAGCATTAAACCGAGACTGACTCAACAACATGAAACTCCAGTCGTTAAAGATCCATTTGCGATTATTGGAAAGAATGGGTTCGTGACCTATGCTGGCTTGTCTCATCATCACATAAACCTGGATTCAGTCAGAAACACCAAGCCATCTGAAGGGGAAGTAGTATTCCAAAAGAAAACTTCCCAAACCTTGCCAGACTCATGTGCAGCTGCGTTACAAGAAAGTGACTAGCAGGCTGCCTTAAGAGGGGAAAAAAGACATTTTTATCTTACACCGCGGTGGATTAATCTAATAGTTCTGCATTCTTTCTAACTGAAGAGCACTTTCCCTCAAGATGACTTAACGTGGCTTGTCAGGGGTTGATTGAATCCAGAGCAGCTGTTTTCCTGCCTCAGGTTGATCAGCTCGGACAAACTACCAGCACTAGCTGGTTGACCAGCTCATACCCAGCTAGACCAGCTTCATGACCAGCTTGGGCATTCGTATGATCAGCTTGATCAGCTCAATTTTCAAACCAGTCAAGCTGGCATAGCTGGATGTTACAGCAGGGATGTACTGACTCAGGTTATCAGTTATCTAGTGTTGAGAACTGAGGAGTTTGGGGGCTTGGGAGGATTGGCCTGCCTAGCCCAAAGTTTGATTATTTCTGATACAATTAGGACCAGCTGTTTCTATGCAGTGCTCTGGTTGCACTTCCTGTTTGCCCCCCTCTCCCTTCATAAAAGGATTGGTTTCAGCTGGAGAGTTGATCGAGTTTATGCTCTCTAACAAAATATTGTCCACAAGGAGCTGGTATTTAAATAAATCGTTATCGTCTTGATCTAAATAGACTTTTTTACCGTGACAATCAAGACAACATCAAAAGTAATCAAAATCAATCTCAATCTCTCTCTCTCTCATTCTCTCGAATGATGGCTCTGTTTACGTGCAGTTTGTATAGTTCTGTGGTTGAGGCTCTGTTTCTACTTTCACATGCCATTCAGCGACTATAAAAGATGGAGATGCTGGAGTCTGTCTCAAATACAAATTCAAATGAGCTTTCGTCGCAGCAAGCACAGGGTTTTGTGTTGCCAAATCACGCAAATAATGAAATCTGCAATCAATATAGGCCCCCACACTAAACGCACTCACTCCGTCTATCCGTCTCTCTTTCTGTTGGCTTCACACGCAGCCTATCTGCTGCAATAACAAACAGCATTAACCCGAGAAGAGCCTGAATATACCCTGGAAAAGTCATGAAAATAAAATAATCATGTACCATAAAAGAAGTCCTCATTTTGCCTTTGAGTCACTTGCTGTCCCTCAGGCTGCGGTAAGTGCAGTATACTGTTCTGCCAAAAGCCACAAATTCCCTCATCTCCTAAAAACAATAGCAGCCTCTCCATCTCCCTTTCTCTCCCTCCTTTCCCCTTGCTCTGTCTCTGTCTCTTTCAGGGGGCACATTTTTATCATTTTGATGAACTAGCGGGTTTTCACCTTTTTCACTCTCTCAACCTGCCAGGTCTGCCGGTGTCGCCCACTCACTGGCTTGTCAATGTTTTTCTGTGTCTAGAACTTTCCATTACGGTCACTCTGCCATGCTATATCCTTTTAGCACGGCATGCAGTTTAGCTTTTCTGAGTTTGTTTGCGTGTCACAATAAGTGATGTAATTTGTTTTATGATCTTCTGTGATGTTCCGAGGCTGTCTGCTGCTTCAGTTACAGGACCAGCTGGCAGAGGAGGTCCCTCTCAGGGCATTGAAGGGCTTTGTACTGCTCTTTTCTACAGGACACATCAAATTATGGCAGATATTGGTGTAAGGGTAGGGGAGTTTATTAGCTATTTTTCTTTTGAGAACTTTGTATGGATGGCTTCTAATTGGTCCGTTCTCTTTTTGTTCTCTCTCTCCATCTCTCTTTCACTCAGTAAAATTATATTGACAGAGAGAGAGAGCAGTATATTTTTGTGACGTCTGTCAGAATCCCCCAACAGCCACCTGTCTGAGAGGTCAAGCAGGTCAAGCCTTCCCATATTCTGCCTGTCTTTATGAGAACTTTATGGGCACTCAAAAAGGATGAGAGCTTGATTATGTCCCAATAAAACATCACTTATCCCCTGGCAGTTCATTTGTGTCAAGTCTCTGGTGTTAATCTCAAGAATCGTATTCTGTTATGTTGAAACTGATGGCTCTCCCATTGCTTCCAATGAAGCCCCTCCCTCTGACAGCTCTATAGCCTTGACAACTGGGCACGTATCAATTCTGAACTAGCCACACCCGTTTTTCTCACCTGGACATATTCCGCAGTGCATATGGGCCCTGGGGACCTCACCAAGTACATTTCACAAGCATGTAACATCTCCCCCCCCAAAACAAAACATACAAAAAAGAGCAATAAAAATGTGCTTCTGCTATTTGGATTGCCATGGCAGTGCTGTGAAATTCCCTGGCGGGAGGCTTTGCTATTGTATGTTTGAAGGAGGTATGCCCCCCGAACCTCTTCACTAAATATACTGGGCTGGATAAACAGATGAAATGTAAAACAATACAAGCTCTGGGCCCTGGATAAGCCCTCAGTGGGGATTCTGTTTGTTGACCGAAGCCCTGGGCCCTGATCTGGCCACCCATAGTGAGACGACGGACAGAGTGAACCTTTGAATGTTCCAGCCGTTTTATCCTCTGCTATCACGCAACCGTGTGTTTGTTTACTTGTTCTGCTCACAGGAATATTTGTGTTGCTGATGACAGCGATGCCAAACTGCCAAAATCCGACCACCGCTACACCTCCTGCTATTCAGGTGTCAGGTGTGTTCCAGGCTTACAACCTGGTCTAAGAACATGCTGGAACATTCTAGAAGTGTTTCAGGCAAGCAGTGTGGAACTGACAAGATCTGGGCACTCTGAGCTACCAGTACCCTAAGGGGTTACCCTAAGACCCCAGAACTAGCAGAACATTCTGGAAGATTATTGCATTGAGAGCAGTGCAGGACCTTTAATGTGTGTTGACTGACAAATACTCGATACTGTATGTTTCACTAATATCTGCACAGGCTAATATCCAGCAATCCACTCTTGTTGGGTCTCTGAGGGACAGTAGTGGAGAACATGAGTCTTATTTTCAGGAATACACAAATGTGGCAACACCAAATAGGCCCATTTATAGTCACCAAGTGCAATATTTACCTAACCAAAAACAATATGTATTGTAGCTAAAGAAGCTACAGAAACTTTACAGGCTCTTTCGATCTTCTGATCTTTAGCTGCTTACAACACCTGACTGCCAGTCCAGCGTTCATATCCTGCGTCCATGAGGAGTGATTTTCTGAGTGTCAGCGGGGTTTAGATGCAGTAGTATTTTTTTGGGCGTGGGGTGGGGCGGCAGGAGGCTCACCTGGTTTTCCAGGGTCGGCGTCTGGGGCGGACGAGGGGGGTCTGGGCGGGGAGGGCGAGGCGGTGGGCACGGGCGGGGCCTTGTCTCCGTCCTGCGGGCGACTCTTGGAGGTCTCGATGCCCTTCACCCGCCTGGCGTGCCGGTTGCCCTTGTAGTGCGCCTCGGCCTGGCTCTGTGGGGAGAGAGGGAGACAGTGGGTGAGTGGGCCACAGGCTAGCAGGGCGCCTCTGCCTGGCTCTGTGGGGAGAGAGGGAGACAGTGTGTGAGCGGGCCACAGGCTAGCAGGGTGTCACAGCCTGGCTCTGCGGGGAGAGAGGGAGACAGGGTGTGAGCAGGCCGTCAGGCTAGCAGGGTACACTCTGTATGCTAACGTTGTGGGAACTGCGAGGAACGCGGTCGTGTTTGGCTCGTGGAAAACACGCGGGCAACCGCAGATGCTGTGATGCACGGGGCACTGAAATACACACACACACAGTTGCCAACTTTCAGGGTTGTCTTGGCATGAGATTAAATGCTCCCCTCTCAAATAAATCAAATTTTTAGCGTGAGATGCATCACCCTTCATGTAAAAAATGACAATGTGCGTAGATGCAGCGTGAGTCTCATGCCAAAAGCGTGCGAGTTGGCAACTCTGCATATATACACACACACACACACAGACACGCACAGAGACACACACACACACATAGAAAGGAATATACACACAGTCAAGCTGTACAAATAAGGGAGTGTTACAGGAACCTGATATCTATCAGAGATAGTCTGACTGTGACCAATAAGTGAGACCAAGACTGAAAACAGACCACCTTCATTTTTACCCTCCATTATGACCTCACTGCCACCATGACAACAGGGCAGTTGAACAAGAGGCCCGCCACTGATCTGGGAACAGTGTGGAAGTGCTCTTTAGCCAGTACCCTTTTTCCACTGTCACGGTGCTCCAGGCTGGGGTTTTCCCTGCCGCTGATCTGGGTACAGCAGGAAAGTGGCCTGTCCCATTCCTGCCTCTCAACACAGCCAGCCTCTGCATTATTAACAGGGGCTGAAAGACACACCGGGTCAGCTGAACCGGGGCCAGTGGAACAGCAGCACACCTGCTGATGTGCCCAATGCTTAAGCCTCTGCCCCTGGGGACCCCTATATCTCAAACCCCTCATCGTAATTTACTATCTGCGAGGGGGTGAGCAGGGCGGTGGTTGGGGGATTGGGGAGGAGGGGGGGAGATGTGACAGAAATACCAGGGTCATCTTACAGCTGCCACTTTGACAGACAAACCCAACTCAACTTTCATTGATCAATTAAGTGCTGAGTAACAAAGAAAGCCACCCACCCTGCGGCTCTCCAGGACCAGGAGTGAGGACCACTGCGTTATAGCCATAGCAATACAATGTATGCTACTGTCGAACATTATGCGTACACAAAGACAAATAGAAAATATTTTATTATGTGCACACAGTATGTGTATACGTAGCTTATCCCGTACTTATTATTTTGTGTTATGGTTTTCATGTTTCTTATTTTTATCAATACTTACCTATTTGCACCTTAAAATGGCGGGTGATGAAACAGCAGCCGTCTGGGGTGTTGGCAGTCGTTAGGCGTAACGGTGATGCCCGGCGCGATCGTTTTTGCCCCATGAATAATGCACCCGGCTGGCCTGCGGTTTGCATGCGGAGGATCAGTTTACGGCGCTGACAGCCGGTCCCGGGGCTGCGTGCTTACGATGCGTCGCTGTGGAGCTCACCGTAACCACGCGCTTCCCATAACGCCCAAATGAGACATTTATCATTAGCACCACAGACTACAACTAAGCTGGCATAGGGTGGAGTCAGAAGAAGACCTTTCACATGCGGCTGTTTAACACAGTCTAAATGCTGTCAAGCTCATTTTTACCCTGATATCAGGAAGGATTATTTTCTAAAGTTGCTAAAGTGTGGAACGTCTTGGCAAGACACAAGAGTGCCTTGGTCTGTGGAAGCTGAGATGAGCTGAATGGCGGTTCTCATCAGCGAACGTCGGTGTTTGAGAATGCTGGTATTCTCATTCCTGCAGGCAGTGTGCTCCTGCACTCGAGAGGGAGAACAGTCTCTAGGACAAGAGGCTCTGGGAGTTCACATTCAAAGGGTCTGAGGGGCACAGGGGCATCTCAAGGGCATGGGGGGAGTCTCAAGGGCACAGGGGCATCTCGAGGGAACTGGGGGGGCATCTCGCGGGCACGGGGAGCGTCTCGCGGGCACGGGGGGCTGGTGCTGGCACTGGTATTGTGCTGCTGCTTTAGTCAGACCCGAGCCATTCCGCCGGACCGCTTGTTATTATGTTATTATTGCATTAGGACGGCGAGACAGCGACCACAATTAAGTGACTGGATTATCATCTCTCAGCCGTCCCTTCAAATGAGTCTGCTGGGGGGGTGCTTGGGGGGGGGTCGGCCGACAGCTGCTGCAAACGGGCGGATGGGCTTTTGGCCGGGCAGACGCGATGAAGAAAGAATTTGAGTGCCATCTAACTAAGCTGGCACTGGCGTGGACGCTGGGTGGGGGGAGCTGGGGTGAAGTAGGTGCACAGCCGCTCAGCCTGGCAGGATGTGGAACGGCGTTTAAGCTGGGGTGGGGGCGGGGGCGGGATGGCTGTAATTGGTGATGAATGACATAGGCGCGTACAGCCTCCCTTTGGGGTGATCGTGCCCGTCTCTGGGCCTGTTCTAAAGCCGCAGATTAAGGGAAGACGGCAGGGGAGGAGTTTATACGAGGCCAGACGGGCGACGGAGGACCAGACGGACAGACGGATATGTCTGGCCCTCGCTCGGCTGGCGGCCCAAACCAGGGGGTGGGATTCTTAACCTTGAGCTGGGAGATCAGAGATGGCGGAAGGCTCACGGCACGGATTTAGCAGGAAGAGGCGGGGGTAGGAGGACAAGGATGAGGGATTGAGTGGGAGGAGAGGGAGATGGAGGGAGGAAATGGGAACGAGGGATGAATAGAACAATATGAAAAGGCCTGGGGCATGGTGGGAATACACTGTGAGTTACTGTACTCCTCCAGCATGGTATGCAACACTGACAGAGGGGGTCATAGGGTCACCCAGGGAGGGAGGAGTTCGGTCAGCCACAGTTCCCGCCTCACCGTGGCCCGCCTGAGAAGCTAACTCTGAATGACGGGTGCATGGACCACAGGGTAGAGGAACAGAACAGCTGCTTGGTGGATTGTTCGATGAAGGCGCCATGTTGCGGTGCATGGATGACCCCCGTGGTCTCGGATCGAATCCGGAACAAGCCAGTGCTGACAGTGTCCAGGGCATGGGAGTCTTCAGTCAATTAGGGTCTGCGTTTCTTCATTCGCCAGTCAGGTCCCCATGGACCGCGTGTTAAAAAGCCTCACATGAAAGGTCTTCCTCTGACCCCACCTTATGCCAGCGTAGTTGTAGTCTGTGCTGTTGCGACAGGCACATGTTTCAGAGGAGAACTGAGGATGTCTACACTCCTCAGTTTGCGTATGAATGCAGCTGCAGTCGCAGACAATTGCATATTCCAAATTAGGGTGGGAATTGGATAATTACAACCCCACCAAATTTACATGTAAAATACAAATAATAATAATAATAATTACAATAATAATAAAAACCAACGGCTGATGGTGTGTGATTTGTCAGTCTCGCACTCTCCTGGATCGCCGGAGGATGTTTCGGACAGGCTCTGTGATACAATCAGGCATCCCGCATTGGGAGAAAAATAATGAACAGAAAGAAAGATGGAGAGAGCAGTGGAAAGGGAGGGAGGGAAAAGACTGAGCGATGGACTCTGGCAGTGTGAGCACCGAAAAGAAACGTGGGGAAAGAGGGAATCTCAAACAGGATTATACTCCTGCAGAAACTCCACGGTACAGAGCGAGGGATTAGTGGGTGAGGGAGAGAGAGAGTGAGAAAGAGGGAAAGAGAGAAGAGCAAGAGGTGAGGTGAAGGGGAAAAGGAGGATGGGAAGAGAAGAAAGAGAAGGGGGTGTATAGAGAGTGAGGAAAGGAGAGAAAGCTGATAGCTTGCCCTCCAACACCAGGGCAAAAAAAGAAAAACAATCCAGAGATAACTGGCCAGAGAAAAGAACAGCTGTAGCATCCCAGAGATAGAGAGCGAGTGAGGAAGAGAGAAGTTAGAGACGTATGAGAGAGAGGAGAGAATTAGTGAAAGAGGGAAAGAGTGACAGTGAGAGTAATAGATGGATGAAAAAGAGACAGGAATGATAAAACAGAAAAGGAAATAGAGCGATGCAAAGTGAGAGTGTGAAAGAAAGAGCAAAAGCGTGACAGAAAAAGAGAGGGAGGGAGGAAGAGCGAGAGAAGAGAGAGAAACAGAGAGAGAGAGGGAGACAGAAAGAGACAGAGCGAGGCTTAGAGAGAGGGAGGCAGCTTGCTTGTGCTGCGGCAATTACGTCGCCTAATGCAGTGGAGAACTGGCTGTGATGTCACCCCCTGCAGAACAACAAGGTCATTCGAACCCCCTCCAGACAGAGTCCCCCCTCTCCTCATACCCCCCCACCCCCCCACTGCTCTCCTCAGCCCTGCGGAGACACCTCAGTTTGGGGCTTAAGTGAAACCACTACTTTTCAACCACTGTATAATTCAAAACGTGGGCACCCAGCCACTCACCAACAGAGTGCATGACACCCCTCAGTTTATGCAGTGCAAATCAGCTGTATCCAAGTTGGGGGGGGGTCAAACTTGATCTATTTCTTTATGAGGTCATTCAATCCCTCCCGTGGCAGGGTACTTAGCCCCACTGGGCTCCAGTAATGAGGAGTGCTAGTCACAGAGGCGGCGGAATCTTCCAGCACTGAACTAACAGCCTTCTGGGAATGGGACCCGCCCCTCCACATAAACCACAGAGCCACCAAGCATTCTCCAAAAAAGGCCTTTCTGTAGTGCACAGTAACAAAACACGACCCTGACAGCAATTAAGTGCAGATGGAAGTTTAACTGGTTGTTAAATGAGTTAACCCCCACTCCACCTCGCCCGCTGTCGGTTAACATGTTTCCAATGTGCTTTCAGAAAGACCCTTCACCCTGGATGAGCAGCTGCTGATGCAGTACTGTCACAAGCCCCCCCCCCCACACACACACACAATTCCATGTCAGATGAAGTGTCAGGACTTCAGAAAACACAAAATACCCACCATCTTAATAACCTTAAAATGTGTTTACGAATGTGACTTTGTTTAGCAGGCCATCTGGGTGAGAGAACTGTTTGATGTCTTGCAATTAAGGAATGTTTCACTTTATAATCTGTGGCTTGCTGCAAACGCACTTCTGGGATATGGAAAACCTTTTGGGTTTTACGCTGCCACATTATTCCCAAACTGAAGGAAATAAAAACACAGGACTTTCCTTCTTGAGTTGTACTAGTACTTCCAGGACGGAAACAAGGGTTGTTTGTGTGCCAGACATATGCAGAGCAGCGTTTCCACAGGTTAAATCAGGCTATACGCTGGCTATCCTACGCACAACAGTACGCAAAGGCAGAGGAGGTTCAACAACAGAGATGCTTTGTGTGGACACTTTTGCCTTTTATTAAAAAATAATCAATGATCCCAAATTTCTGTCCTTGCACTACTCCTGGTAGGATGAAGCTAACTGTGTGCTATCTGTAGCTCAACCCTCCAATTACATTGAAATAATTACAATTACATTTGATGCCTTTTATGTATCCAGGGTAAAGCAAAGCAAAATTATTGTAATAGTACATTTTTGTGTTGCATTCGTAATGTCTCTCAAATGACAAGCCGTTTATCCCTAAATATTAAAAAACTTATTTTAGAGCCTAAAGTAAGTGAAAGTTTGAAACATGTATCCAAAACTGTTACCAGAATCACCCACAAAAAAAAAAAAGAGATAGAAAAGGCTGTATATTATCAGAGTCTGGGGTCAAAATGACCCCACAAAACACAACATGGTGAGAAGATCGCATTCAGTGTAAAGGGTGTGGTGGGCGACAGGTGAGGGGTTGGGATTAGGGATCGGGGATGTGAGGGACACGTTGGAGGTGTGTGGTAGGAGGATGGATGGGTGAGGATGGGTGGGTGATGGGTGAGGGTGGGTGGGGGTGGGTGGGTGATGGGTGAGGATGGGTGGGTGATGGGTGAGGGTGGGTGGGGGTGGGTGGGTGATGGGTGAGGGTGGGTGATGGCGGGCGGGTGGGGGTGGGTGATGGCGGATGGGTGAGGGTGATGGCGGGCGGGCGGGGGTGATGGCGGGCGGGCGGGGGTGATGGCGGGCGGGTGGGGGTAGGGCTTTGAAGCGGGTCCGGTTTCAGCAGCTGAGCTCGGTCCCCATGCGCACGTCGGGTGAAACCCCAAACCTGGCACGCGCCCCGTCGTCCTGCACAAGCCCCTGGGGGAGGCTGGGTTAGGGGGGACGGAGAGGGAACGGCATGGCGAAACCGTTTGGAGACCCTATAAAGACTGTATCAGCTGCCGGGGAGTCAGGACTCTACCCTCCACCGCTCTGCCAGGCGTTAGAGTACTTAACGGTTTATTGGGTGGCGTGCGTCAGTGTTTACAGACTGCTTATGTGTCAAACTTTGCTTGGCTTACGTGCAACGCTGCAAAAACAGTCTGTCTTGACAAGATTAGTATTTTAGTCCTGTAATGAGACTTGAAATGTTATTTATTTCTCTCAAGTAGAAAATATTAGCTTGTTTGAACTTTTTGGCTGACAAGTGAAATTTTCTTACTCCAGTCAAATGGTCTCACCTCATTGGCAATCCTTTTGCCTTATTTTGCAGAAATGTAATAGAAATAAGATTTCGAAATATTCAGTAAAATGCTCGTAGACTAAAATGTTTGCTTCGCCAACACACAATGCCCCCCCCAACACCCCTGAGTGTACTCCCCACTGGGGGGGGGGTGCAAGGATTGCCTTCCTGCTTCAAAGCATGGGGGAGCTGTCTGTGTTTATGATTGATTTTTACTCACTAAATATCTCTCCTGATATTTTTGGTAACGGTTAACACCAATGTGTTTAGATAGTGTGTAATTTCAAAAGGCAGCAAACGGTATGTTCCCCTATAATCCAGTGCGTTAGGGAGTGCATCACTTAAAACGGCAGCAACAAACGACATGTTCCTCTGTCAACTATCAAAGCTGCTACGCTGTGATCTGAGAGAACCTACGCTTCATATAGGCAGCTTCGCCAAAGAACGACTCTGAGAGAAAGGCTCTGAGGCAGCAGAACAACACACCTCCACTACTGGGAATTGTGAATATGGTGTCGGCAATGTCAAATTCTGGAAGGAAACCCAAGAACAGCCTGACGAGCTACAGGTCTTATTTCCAAATGTAATACACTATATTTAAAAGAGTAAAACGTGGTGCTAATCCGGCACTGACAGATATTGGGAGCAGCAGGGAATGTCTCTCCGTCTGCAGTTTTCTTTAATCCATCACACCTTCCTCTCCTCCTCTCTCTCTGACATGGTCAATGTTAGCATTGACGTGCACTCCTCTTGGAAGACAGTTTCCATTACAGCAAATTATGGCAAGTGCACCGGACCAGGCCTGTCCTCTCCACAACCTCTTCTCCTCTTTCTTATCCCTCTTTCTCTCCCTCAGTCATTCTCAGCGTTTCATGTTTACATCTTCCTCCCTTTCATTGGTCTTATTCTGGTACTAACACACAAATTGCAGCACTTCTTTTAATCCTGAGGGTCCGCATCGCCTTCTACCAATAATATTTAAAAAACTTTTTCATTTTCACTCTTTTGAAACAGAGGGGAGGCCAAATGCCTCTTATTCTGTGGTGTTTTTCACGATGCGGCAGAACACACGTAGCAGCCATAGTTTTTAGAATGTTGCTCACGTGTTCCCCAGATAATGTTCCTGCAACTTTCTGAAAACGTGATTTAAGAACGTTTTGCTCAAGAAAACATTACATTGAAACATTACATAAAGAAACGTTAATTAAAAACTTTCTAAGAACTCCAAGAAAACCTTCAGAAAAGGTTCTATGAACCTAAAAATGGAGAGCTCACAGTCCCATCAAAGAGAAGGCTCTGAATTCAGCCTTCAGGACATATTATAACTGACATCAATAAACTGGCAGTTGGAAGACGAGGTGAATGTGTGGAAATCCTGAGGGTAGGCGCACTGTAGTGGAATTAATCGGGAGGTTTTATAAAGGGCAGGTCGCCGTGGTTTCCGTAATTGTTTCCACAGCAGGGTTGCGGAGGAGCGTGAGGGAGTGCCAAACACCGCTGAGCCCATCTGAAAGCGGTTTGAGAACACACCCAATGGGCTCTCTGCTGCACTGACGCTATGTATCGGTGCTCCAGGGGGAAAACAAACGTGTTTTTCTGAGATGGTTCACACTGACCTAACCTCAGCGTGGCCCCGCGCCGCTCTGAGCCTCAGGCCGCTCCGCCCTGGGGCTCGCTGGAGCAGCCGATCCATCTGTCCTCTGACGTAAGGGAGGTCAGAGGAGCGCCTGATTCACAAGAGGTGACATCACTTCCTGAAAACCTTCAGCTCCACGAGAGGCCCACATCTCATTGGCTTAAGTGCACACACATGTGCCATCACACCATTACTGCATCATTCTGTTACACCATTGGTCTGTTATGCCGCTATTCAGTTACAGTATTACTGTGCTATGCTGCTATTCTTTTACATTGTCATTCCGTCAAGGAGTGATCGTGTTACACCCCCACGGTCACACACACATATGCATATACAGTACGTATCTGCAGGTATCCAGCACTCTGGCAGGGGGGATGGGGGAACAGACCAAGGACAGGTCCGTGAGGTACCCCAAACCCTTGGCTTTCATCACTCACCTCGGAGTTGAAGCGGATCTGGCAGACATTGCAGGAGATGACAGGGCGCTTGGTCTTGACCGGCGGAACTCCGAAGGTGTGGTTTATCACGGCCTTCTGAACCGGGTCCATCTGCGGTCGGAGAGGGAGAGGGGGAAAGTGGTCAGGGAAGAGAGAGAAAGTTTCAGGGAAAGTTTCACAGTCAGCCAGTGAGTATAGACAGCTAGCCATCATTACATTACATTACATTACATTATTGGCATTTGGCAGACGCTCTTATCCAGAGCGACGTACAACAAAGTGCATACCCATAACCAGGGATAAGTTCGCTGAAAGACCCTAGAGGTAAGTACAATTTCAACTGCTACCTGTACAACAAAGATAAGGACAAGGGCCATTTTTTTTTTTTTTTTTTTTTTTCAGGCTCGATAACCTGAAATGACTGAATAACTTCAGACTGTGATTGAAATCATTTTGTAATGTTATTTGTATTCATATTAGATGATAATTTGGGTAAGTGATAAGTGATATTCCAGTCACTGAGACCGTGTGCAGTGAGAGGCAGAAACTAACTGTGTGTTATTGACAGAGAGAATGCTCAAGTTGTGTATTTGCAGCCTACAGTGCATCAACCTCCACAAGACCACCAGTTTCATCATTGCAAATTGATGCATTCATTTCACCATGGAAACGGTTAATGCAGTGAAATCTAAGCTAGCGTGCATTATAGTAATAATTGCAGTAAATAATAATGGCCTTTATTTGCCATGTGCACTGCAGAGAATGAGAACAGTGTGGTTGTTCATTAAGTTTTATTCATTCATTTTAGCCAAGATGGTCCACTGAGCAAAAACTATTGCAGTTTTCCAGTGGTTAATATGATGCAGAAAGAATATTATTTAATATTTAATATTTAATATTATATTTAATATTATTTAATACAATTTAATACCTATAGTCACAACACACAATATGCATCATATACATTCTTACAAAATACACATCTAGCATTAAAAAGTAGTACTGATGGAACCTGAAATATACTTAAACTGAGAGAGCAGGAATTATGAATAGAATCATGTAATTTGTCTTGCGGACAGGTCCAAATCTTTTGACCGCAGTGGTCTGCTATACTGAAGACCGCCTTGGCAGGGCAGGTTTGTGGTTCTATGCTGCTTCAGTGGTTTGTGGTTCTACGCTGCTCTGTAGCAGAGCTGTTACGGAACTGGGCCTGCTTTGCCCAGCTGAGGCTCTCCCATTGTATCCTTGACCAATGTGCATAACCCAAACTGCTCCAGTCAATGACTATCCTCCTAAGACCCAGTAATTCATATTTGTCCACTGTAGGGGACATGAGTCTCTGGTCCTCCAGAAACCTCCAGAAACCATGTATTATACTAATCGGAAACCTACACTACAAGAGACAGTCACTACAATTAAAATACATTTTATATATATATATATATATATATATATATATATATATATATATATTTTTTTTTTTTTTAACTGCAATATATTTTTATTATCCAAGACACTCGTATTACATGCACAGTACTGTGCAGAAGTCTTAGGCACCCTAGAATTTATTATATATATGTTTCTTTTTTTGTGTGTGTTAGTATAAAAGAACACATTTGAGATTTCCAAATATTCATTTTCCAAAAGATTTAATTTTACAGAGACATTTTTGTATTTAATTTTAAAAAGTAACATATTACTGTAAGCAATTGACAAAACTTAAGCCAACCAAAGTCGGCAAAAGAACTGTGGCAAGTTCTCCAACATGCTTGGAACAACCTCCCTGCTGATTGTCTTATAGAACTGCAGGATGGCATTGGCTATCTCAGAGAAGGGATGCAGTTTTAACACCAAAGGGTGGTCACAAAAAATATTGATTTGGTTCAGTTTTTAACTATTCTGCCAAATTACTAAAATGTAATGTAAAATGTATAGTACGTTTATTTTACCTTTCATTACCTTATTTTTGAAAGAATCTTATCTGTACAGAGTGTTATACAGGTGCCTAAGACTTTTGCACAGTACTGTATGTTAAAACGAAAAAAAATCTCAATCTCAATCTCAATCTAAAACTAAAATGTGGAAATACAGTATATATAAATGTATTTCATTCATATCTGTGCTGTCATATCTCAGTGCTGTGGGAACGTCTCCACGTCTCCACACCTAAACTGCGGTGTGGGTCTGCCTGGCACTGACCACCCTCTCACTCTGGCTGTAGCCTAGCATTCGGTGTAACTTTAACTGGCTGGCTTCAGCACCCACGGCTGAGCCCCCCCAGAGGAACCAGTGAAACAACGTCCTCAGTGATCTATTTCAGGGAATCCATCAACCTGCCGGAGTCTTTCATCTCTTTAGGCTCGGGGCTGTGTTTTATTTTGGGGGTCGCAGAATGTGTTGTGTAAGCGCACAGGAACTCCTGCTGTATTTGACTAATTATCTGCGTATTGTCATGACAGTTCCTGTGTCTATATTGGCATGCATGTGCACACTGATGTCATGTGCCAGAAGATTCCCATAAGCGGTCTGGCTGAATGACACAGACACTGAATATATTATTATTTTATCCACTGAAGGAAGTGTAGCACAACACCTTTTCTCAGAATTTTCACCTCTTCAACACCTTTTCCGCACGCCTCTAGAATTGTGTTATGTAGCAAACAATGTACTTTGTCGCGCAATGTGTATTGGACAGGATCGGCCAGATGGAACAGCAAAAGTCATCGTCATGGACACAACATGTTTTTAAAAAAATGCAAACAAACTGTGAGGAATTTCGGCTGTTAGGATTCTTGTTACCGTATACACAATACAACCCTCATCACAGACCTTCGCCAAAATATAAATGTCGTATGATATAAATTTGGCTTCACTACTGTATGCACTTTTCACTGAGAGTGAGTAGGCTTTGGGCACCGGGGCGTGTCATCAAGAGGATCTAATATGGCGGTAACCCAAGGAACCCTTGCTGACTTAATCCACCGCAGCCTTGGAGGGGGGCAACGCCAACCGCGTCTTACCACACGGGCTCCCGGTCCCCGCAGCATAGTGGAGGACTCGGATCCAGGCCCGCGGTCAGCGGCTGTTCTGACTGAACCACTCAGCAGCCCTGAAATAGTAGGCGTTCCACCAACTCAAAATAATGTGTAATAGGCCTGCTTTAACCTTGCTGAAAGAAGATGACGGGCATGCGTTTATTTCCCAGAGCAGTAAGTACAATAACAGCATTGGATAGACACAGTCAGCCTTGAGTAGCCTGGGAGAGGGGGGGGGGGGCTCAATTATGTGAATATTCCCCAAATCAAACAGAAATCAGGATGGTAACCGAGCAACAACCCCACTACCCCCGAAAAAAGTACATAAAACGGCCCAGAAGGAGAATAGGGGTGGGGGCGTCGTGCGCTGTCTTGCAGCAGGGCTGACACGCAACATCTGTGTCATATCAGCCCCCCCAAATATCCCCTTTCCAATTTCACACACTCCTTACCCAACCCCCCATCTCTCCTCCCACCACTCCCATTTTAATAACAAACAAAGCCCTGCTCCTCGCTGGCCAAACTCAGGCCTGTAGCCGGGAGACAGACTTTCGCTTTCGCTGCTCTTCACCACGGCAACGTAAACAATTGCAAGCTGTGTTCTGAGCGTGACGATAACAGCGTGGGTGTTTGTCGCCTCAGAGTGGGGGGGTCCTCACATTGCTGGTGGGGGGTGGGGGGAATGGTAAGGTGAGGTTCACCTCCTTGGTACTTGGGGCTCATTCCAGTCACTTATTTTTCAACTGTTCCTTTTTCTAGCTCCACCCATCAGGAGAGGCTTGAAAACAAAGTGAAGATTGGGAAATCTAGAAAACGTGAATTAAGCAAATGGAATGTCTTTCCATGCGTAGCAAATGGGGAGAGGTGGATCCACATGTCGATCATTTATACATAATTTATGCTCAAAAGCAAGGGAGTTCCTAACTTCTACTTCTAGCTAACATTTAAAGCGCCAGAATGTCCTTGAAGATGGCAAACCTCGAGCGGTTTCCGGGTCAGGAGCAAGGAAAAGAAAAAGAGGAGAGAATAAGCGGTTGGAATGAGCGCTCGGTGTCTGAAAGGCCGCGGGTCGGTACCGAGTCAGCACATTCCTTTGGGCCCATGTTGTGGGTGTCACCCCGCCTGGTTCTAGCCAGCACAGACATAAATAGGACCGGTCGTTAGGGGTTTTCATTATCCCTTTCATTACCTGAGCTAAACTGTAATCAACAGATCTACAATCATGTCCAGTCCAACACCAGAAATAACAGCGGGGAAAAAACAACCTTCTTGGGCTCAGAAGCCAAGCAACGCTTTTCCACACGTTTTATCTCGTCGCAGACGATTAGCGTCAACAATTGTAAAGCGAAAATGCAGGAACCAGAGACTGAAGTTTGCCGCCAATGTTTCTCTCAAACCAAAGTGAATGAATTCCCACTCCACAGTAGTGTGAGATGATAACGATGCATATAGCAAGAAACCATTTGAAGGTTTCGCACAGATTAAGACAGTCAGCCTTCTGCTCCAATAGCCTTCTGCTCTAATCTCCATAAAGTAAACATCACTTCTTATGACCAATGGTCCATTGACCATTTATACGGTCATAAGCGCATTTTAGTAGTGATGCGAACAAATAATAAATCTGTTTAAACTAATCTTTTAAATGAAAGAAGTCTTCTCCATCAAAGATTTTTTTGTTTTACTCTCTACCCAAGCAAGTGAACAGGGGTAAATAGACAGGGTTAATTAACAGGGACCAATCAGGCCAGGGGAGCTACACGGCACAGTTCCCATGACCCCCCTCCCCGAACCCCACCTCCACATGAACCGGGTCCCTCTGTCACTGCTCTTACACACACATTTAACATCTCTCACTTTCATCTCCCAGATCCAGAGCTTTCCTGCATCCCTCAAGTCTTAGTGTCCTCTCCTCCTTCACTCTCTCTTTTCTCCTCCTTTGTTTTTGTCCGCCCTATTAGTCCCATGAACCTGCTGTCTTCCATTCCACAAAAGTAAGGAGGCTACTTACAGTTCAGAAAGACTACATAATAATAGAACTCAAGGCAGGCAAGTGGTAGCTTGGTTGTTTTGCATACATAAATATGCGTACATATACCATTACCATGTAATGACACAGCACATCCAACTGAATGCTATCCTTGTTCAGAGTAAAAGTACTTTCAGGGCGCAGGTATATTTGCATGACAGTAGATAGCGACACAGCGAGCTGTCAGCAGTGGCAGTTTGTAAAGTTTGTGTTCAGGAGCCCGCCGACACTGCGGCACATCACTCCCGGTGACACCCGCGTAAACATTCAGTTTTCACCAAACAAAAAACCCGCCTTTTCCCCCTTCCCATCTTCAATAAGACCTCCAGATTAATTTCTGCAGATGAAGAAACATTCCATAAAGTCAGAGCTGAGCTCCTGGTGGCTGGGAGACGGTCTAATCTCTCTCACACTCTGGGGATACGCCGGCAGCCGCAGTGACAGACCGCGTCCAGCCCGGATAAAAAGATGCCTTTTGCAGCCGAGTTTCACCCCCCAGTGCCTTGTTTACATTACCTCAGAAAACAACAGCCACCTGTCTTTAATCTGCCCTGCGGCTGTGCCCCCCACCCCGGTCCCCCGAGGCACTGTTTTTTACTCACTTCTCTCTCATCGGCGTCGCTTTGAGCCTGGAGCTGCATCGGTCCTGTACGCGCGTCAGTCCGAGTGACCGTGTGACAGAGCCGCCGCGTGAGCGTCTGTGTGTGTGTCACTTAAACACGCTGCCTTGCTCTCTTTAAATGATAGGTCTGTGTACACTATAGTGCAGTGTGCGCTTGGTGTTTTTCTCTGCCGTCCGTCTGCGTCTCTACTATAGAAACTCTCTGCCAGCACCTCACTCCCATTCAGTCTCTCTCTCTCTCTCACGCCCCTCTCGCTCTCTCTCTGTGCTCTGTTTCTCCCTCCCTGCTGTTTCTCTCTCTCTCTGCCTCTGCGCTTTGCCTGCTTCTCTCTCACAGGCATGAACACACACACACACACTCAAACACACACAGCCCAGCTGCAGTAAGTATGCCGTGTGATATTTCTCTCACCCCCTCATTCTTCTTTCTTTTTCCCTCTTCTTAATCAGGGTTTTTGTGATCCTTGGCCAGAACTCCTTCTCCACGCCCCCAAGCCCCCCACCCCTCCAAAATTCAGCTCTGACCTTCTGTAACCCCTCTCTTCACCCCCCTCCCCCTCCCTCCCCCTCCCACTGGCTCAGTTACACCTCCTCTCTGCAGGTGCACTGAGACTCCAAACAGTGTGGGGGCACACAGGAGCCTGATCCAGCGTGCACAGCGTTAGCATACACGCTAAGGCCATGAGTGACAGAGCCTGATCCAGCGTGCACAGCGCTAGCATACATGCTAAGGCCATCAGTGACAGAGCCTGATCCAGCGTACACAGCGTTAGCATACACGCTAAGGACATCAGTCACAGAGCCTGATCCAGCGTGCACAGCATTAGCGAACACACTAAGGTCATCAGTGACAGAGCCTCATCCAGCACAGCGTTAGCATACACGCTAAGGCCATCAGTGACAGGGCCTGATCCAGCATGCACAGCGTTAGCATACACACTAAGGCCATCAGTGACAGAGCCTCATCCAGCACAGCGTTAGCATACATGCTAAGGCCATCAGTGACAGAGCCTGATCCAGCGTGCACAGCATTAGCATACATGCTAAGGCCATCAGTGACAGAGCCTGATCCAGCGTGCACAGCGTTAGCATACACGCTAAGGCCATCATTGACAGAGCCTGATCCCACGTGCACAGTGTTGGCATACGCACTAAGGCCACAGCCATCTTTTTCATCTCTGCTGTGGTTTCTCATTGTTTTGGCAGACGCCCTGTTTCAGGGTAACTTACGGAGCACGAGAGGCTTCAGTGCAGAACAAAAATAGCCAGCACAATGTAACTATAATAAACAAAGCATAAATTATAGCACTGACACCCATAAAAACCAAGGCAGAGCCATCTTATCCAATTACTGCAAAAGTCCCTTTAAAGTTCAGCTCCAGCACGAGTTCACTGAAGCAGAACTCCAGCTGTGGTAACTGAATGTCGGCTGTCAGTACGTCCAAAAAGCCCTTGACCAGAGCGGCCCCCCCTCTCAGTTCAGTGTCCATTCGAGCTCGATGGCGTCACAACACACAGTGATTGGCGCAATCTGAGGAGCTGAGCGAAGTTCCTTTCTACAGTATCGAAATAGCCCAATATGTTTCTCTGAGGACGCCCTCCCCCCTTCCTGCCGAATCCAACGAAACGCTATAAAATCCTCTGGGCGTATTCACAAGCTCTGATTATGACATCAGCCCTCAAGCTCATCTCTCTGTGCGTGTGGGCTGTCCGGAAACACATTTTTTCATCTTTTGCCGTGAGACTTTGGAAGTACAGAAGTGGCACAGTGTGTCTCGCTGAGGCTCCTGCAGTGGTTTTAATTGGGGGAGACTATAACGAAGCCCAGGCGGGCCTTTGATCATTAAAGCTCCAATCAGTGGCGCTCGTTAACAGGGCCCACAGAGCCTGCAGCTGAGGGAAAGGCCCTCACGCGTCCTTTTATGGTCGCGGTGCGACGACTTTTGAAATTCTCGTTCGACATCACCAGCAATCGCAGGCCTTCTGGATTCAGAAGTTCGACCTCAGTGTGAGACTGGATAGAGCATGTAGAATAAGGAAACACATCATTTCTCCAGAATTTGTAAGCCCCTTGGGACATGAGAAGTTGTATTGGCTGTCCTGTTTGTTGTGATTCCAGCAGAGTCTGTTTTGTTTGGTTGTTTTTCCAATAAAGGGTAACTATACATGTTTACTCTTGTGTTTAGTCTGGTGCAGCCTTGGTTTAGGTTCAAAGTATGAGCAGGACAGACGTTATTAACAGCAAACCTGTATCAAGCATAGCTTCAGGATGCCGTGGGGTCATGCCAGACATGGTTCAGGCTTCATGATTAGCCAGTCTGGGTCAGGTGGTCTGAAGAGGGGCGTGCAGAGTATCACTGCAGTCCTTGTCTCAGATGGATTCATAAAAAAAGTAAAATCAATGAATAAATAAACTAAAATTTCAGTGGCCAAGTGAGTAAGGCAGGGGTTCCCAAACATTTTAATCTTTTATAAAATAACCACCCACAGGACCCCAGCTCAACAATGGTTAACATTTCACACCTTCATCCAACACCCACTACAAGCTGCAAATCAACACTCTACTACAAATGTGACCTTGTAATCTATGGATCTTCATCAGACATTTACTGCAATAGGCGTATGTAAGAAATTAGAAACAGAATGTTGCCCAGGACAAGTGAAGTCTAAAATATGTATTTCATAAAATATTCTTTTAAAAGTCATAAAATTAAATTTAACCAAGTCCATGGCATCCCTTGGTGGTCCCCGAACGCCCCAGTATGTGCAGTAAACGGGGAGTACTGGGCCTGGATGGCTGAGACCTCATGACGACTGAGGAAAGATGATGCTGAACTACTGCCTATGAGAGCCCAGCCCTATGCTTCACTCAGCCATAAAACCCGAAACCCTCAAAACCCACCTGTTCGCTCTCAACGGGCAATTAACGTACTGGCCAACGTTAATCCCGTCATGTTTCTCTCTTTCTCACCCTCTCACTCTTCTCCTCTTTCCCTCTTACTCAATATCTAACCTCCCTCCTTCTCTATCAAACCCATCCCTGACCAACTCTACCCGTCCCACCTCGTGTTTACAGATGTCTGGACCTGTAAAAGTGTCCCCGGAGCTAAGAATACCGCCCCATGGGTGGGCCTTTGGAAGAGAGGATTGTAGGTGTTTACAGAGTTAAGCGACCAGGGCAGGGATCCACCCCAGCTTAGGGTCCCACGATGGGGGTCTAGTGCGACGGGCCCGAATGCCGTGCGTTCTGTTCCAGGATCATTCTAACAACTGACATAATCAATGCAATTTCCACCCACCCACTCCAGCTCAGACCCTACACCCCTGCCAGACCTCTTCGTTCAGCCTCCACAGGCCGCTTGGCACCTCCCCCTCTCCGAACCTCCACCTCACGCTCACGACTACTGTCTGTTCTGGCTCCATGGTGGTGGAATGAACTCCCCGTTGAGGTCAGAACTGTAGAATCTCTCCCCACCTTCAAGCGCAAACTGAAGATGCACCTCTTCAAGCAGCACCTCTCCCCGTCCCTCCCTACCTCTCTGTGAACCTTAAGTCTTTGTGATTTACTTTGTGTATCGGTATTTTTAGTTGGCTAGGTAAGCAGTGTTTGGATAGTTAAGTTTGGTCACTTTTGCTTTGTTGTTTGTTTGTTTATTTGTTCGTTAAAAAAAAAAAAAAAAAAAAATTCAAATAGGCCCTGGTCCTTATCTTTGTTGTACAGGTAGCAGTTGAAATTGTACTTCCCTCTAGGGTCTTTCAGCACACTTATCCCTGGTTATGGGTATGCACTTTGTTGTACGTCACTCTGGATAAGAGCGTCTGCCAAATACCATTAATATAATGTAATGGAACAACTGACCCTCCTTAACTGACTTAAATCTGAGATCCAAAAATCATACTTCATCAAGGGGAGAGAAAACGACCAAGGTCTCACAGCAAACTTTCTTGTAAGATTCCACTCCCACTGTGTTTTTTCTTTGTCGTCATTGTTCGTCTTCTTTTAACCATTGGTGTTATGTAAGCTTTGCATTAGAGAACTGCTCAGAATTTGTTTTTTCCTCTTTGCACCGATTATCAGACGGGTGTTGACTTTTTGCAATGAATGCATGCATGTCCCTCTGTGTACGGGCATGTCACAGCCAGTGTAAGACGGTGTTATTGACGTCACACATGTTCTGTGGGTGTGACTGACCTTCTGAAATACTGGCTGTGTACCAAACTGGGAACCAATCTCTACAAGTACAGGGGCAGTACATGATGCGGAATGCGTTTCGGGGGAGACGATTGTTCTCAGACAGATACACGCGTACCTGCAGCCTGAACAATCTCGCCCTGAAAACTGCTGTAGCATCCCCACCTGGTGGCGAGGTAGGTAGCTACACCAGCTGGCTTCTGGCTTCTTCACTAAAGATAATGCAGAATCATCACTGTAGTCCAAGATGAATATTTGGCCGCTCTTAACTGGAAGGAGGGGCATAGATAGCCTTACCAAATGCCTTCATAAGCACAGGGCTACATGCCCACATTCGGAACTGCTCATGATGGCATGCATGATAACACAAACAGGAAAACGGGCCTAGTCATGGCAAAAGTAAAATGCAAACCTCAGAAACAAAGGATAAAGACTGTTTGTCAAAAACAAAAATATGCTTGTTTTTGTTCAGACACTGTGCAAAAGCTTGCAATAGCAAAGTGACATAAAGAAATGGCAGCAGGCGGGATCAGTCAAACTGCCAAAGGCCACATTTCAGTAATTCAAAAACATTCACAGCCACATATCACTACTGATGCCAAATCAATGCATCATAATTTTCTGTCTTCGCCCTGAGATTTTATGTGAGCTGTAATAAGCACGGATGAATTAAAAACATCTGCATAGTGCAAACGCTTGCAGCAGTGCTAACACCACTGTATTGAAGCCACCTGGGATAAATTCTCCACACAATTGTTTTGTAAATGTTAACGTTCAATGTGCAGCATGGCGGAGGCAGGCCTGGGTCAAATATGTGAGCAGTGACATATTTGTATTTAAAAATACAATTTTCTGCATATTTACACTTTTTAAAATAAAATGCAGTTTTAAAATGCTCACAAAAATCTGATATTCTGTCCACATGTATTTGAAGTATTTTCAAATATTAAAGAATTTAAAAATATTATTTCAGTCTTATTATTCTAGTACTTTTTTCTAAAGTACATTTCAAATACCCTCAAATACTCAAGAAGGACAAATTAATTATGCTATATATGATTGCCATATACAACATGATTCTTAAATGACATCTAATTTATGATACACCAGAGTGCAATTAAGCCAAAGAATGAGGTCACTGATAACATTTAAAAGTATTTTCACATACAATCAAACAGGTTTTTAATGGACAGTAATGTCTTTCAACTATCATCTTATGCATTCCAATACTTCTGATTGCCACTTCCAAATACATGTCTGCATTTAAATACTCTACATTTTTAAAACATCCATATTTAAAAGTCATTACAATACCTCACATCCAAGTTCAATCCAGGTCTGACAGGAGTTAGTAACTGCTCCGTCGTACTGTACAGATCACAATATGCTTTATTCAACACGTCTCACAATTTCTCATCCCTTAACCTTTCACCTCCTCTCAGGGTCTTTCTCAATGTCTGTATTTGTCCATTCTTGCAGTCTTGTGAACTTATGTGATGTCATATGTAACCCCATTCCATGCATCCTTACCCAACAAGAACAGAAATTATATCTCAACATTCACTGAGAGACAACGGCGAGATGAGCTCAGCTCACAACTAACTTTTTAGTTATCGCACTTCACAAAAATCTTCCTAAGAATTAAAATGAGGGGAGAAATGTGTAGTATAATTGCAGAATTTTGCCTCATTTTAAATATAGCTATTAATATAGTGTATTAACTAAAACGTTCATTGGCTTGGCTATCTTGTAGCCAGTTACAAGGCTCTGTAATGGGGCGCCAAGGCAAGCAGTGTTACTGGTAACATAACCGCACATCACAAGCACGCTTTGCTTGCATCTCAAGTGCATGAAACTGTGTTCTCTGTCCTTGTGTTCTTGGAAGTGTGGTCTCCCATGAGAACGTAGATTTTGCGTTCTTGATACTGAGGAACACCCACAGTCTCTACACCCTCATAACACCCCCTAATGGTCACTGCTGTATTACCACACCCTACATACCAGGTCTGCACATGAACCGAGTCAGCATGATGAAATCATCTCGACGAAACAGACGAGTGGCACCTGTCAACATTAAAGCATGAGACCTCACGAGACTGACGCAAAAAACAACACCCCCACCCCTTAAGCACCCTACGGCCTGCACTCACTGACAGAGTAGTAATCATTCCCCGGTTCGATTGGCTAAAATCGTTCTCTCCGTCTCCCCCTCAGCTGATGTGTGGTGAAGGTTCAGGTGGGTGCTACACATGTGGTGGTGGTTGAGGTGATTTTCCCATACATCACTATAAAGCACTTAGAGTTTTAGAAAAGTGCTATATAAATGCAAACCTTTATTATTAGTTCACATAGAAGGGTGTTGTCAATTACTCCCCTGCCTAAAGTACTGCTGCAAATGGTGTCACCGTCAAGTACTCAGGTACTGATCCAGGATTGCTTTTCTCTATTACGGCACAACGATCTACAGACATGTCCTCACTCAGCGGACTGTAATGTATTCGGCTGCTTCAACTGTTGGTGTGGGAAAGAGCACCAGGGGGAAAAAGTCTAGCGTCCATGGGATGATTAACATCATTAACAAAACATTATCCAATCAGCAAAAACATTCAAATTAAATGTCCTGAACCGCAGTCAGAAAAAGCACATGCAGTGCTTCAGATCACATGCATTTGTAATGTTGTTGCAGCTTGCCAGGTGATCATAGCCACGGCATTCATTCATCTTGAATACCACTCATTAATCAAGTGATGTTGCTCTCGATTACATCACTCTTTTCAAAACTGCAGCTGACACACGCTCCACCTGCTTTCTAAAGATTTCTAAGAGAAGAAACCATAAAATCTCTGCCAGCTTGGCCAGCCAATTTGACCTGGATGGCAGGCAAACCAGGGGCAGAACGACTACCCCATAGAGCACTCAAGCATGTGACCTCATCAACAGGGGACAAACTGTGTCCATTAATGCACAAGCACGCAGGACTTCATCAATAATGCTCCAGCTGCATCCATAAATAATCGAGAGCATGACCTTATCGACAAGGGCCAAGCTGCATCTATAAATAATCGAGCACATGACCTCATCGATAAGGGCCAAGCTGCATCTATAAATAATATGAGGCATGTGACCTCATCAATAAGGGGCGCACTTTGTCTATGGATGCTCAAGCACGTGACCTCATTAGTGACGGATAGAGCGCATCTCCACGCGCCCAGGAACATTGCCTCTTTCGTCTTGGCCCTTTCCTGACCCACGTGTGCAGTGCAATCTGGAAATGCATAAGCGAAACGCTGACCACGCAAAATGCTAAACACGCACCTCATCAAAATGATGAGCCATAGCTCACGGTGACGTACGCAAGCAAACAGGGTATATTTGTTATGGGCAGAAGTCGAGTACCGAAGCAAACAAATGCCATGGAGGTGTTCCCGAGGCCCGCAGCGGGACTGCAAGGCGTGTTGTGGTGAGATGTACTGATCTGGGATCAGCGGAGCTGCAAGGGTAGCGACTTGGGATCTGGCATACATAGCACAGTGGCCTGTGGCAAGCAGTGCTGATCTGGGATCAGGACAGGAGAGACAACCGCTGAACCATTTATATTTGTAACTGAGCTGAAATGTGTGTACCACCACGTGGGTCTAGGCAAACCCTGCAAACTCCTCCAATCTATAGATTAACCCTCAACTCCAAACAACAAACTCCACCACTTGATAGATTAACCCCCAACTCCAAACTGCAAACTCCACCACCCTACAGACTAACCCAGCCCAGCTCCAAACTGCAAACTCCACCACCCTACAGACTAACCCAGCCCAGCTCCAAACAGCAAACTCCACCACCCTACAGACTAACCCAGCCCAGCTTCAAACAGCAAACTCCACCACCCTACAGACTAACCCAGCCCAGCTCCAAACAGCGAACTCCACCACCCTACAGACTAACCCAGCCCAGCTCCAAACAGCAAACTCCACCACTCTACAGACTAACCCAGCCCAGCTCCAAACAGCAAACTCCACCACTCTACAGACTAACCCAGCCCAGCTCCAAACAGCAAACTCCACCACTCTACAGACTAACCCAGCCCAGCTCTAATCAGCAGTTGCTGCGTCTGAGGGGAACATGGCAGCACTCATACAGGTGAAGGCAGGTGCTGTGTGACTCACGGCGCTGAAGTTGTGGAAGAGGCCTATGCTGGGTGGGGGGGCGGTCTCCATGGGAAACTGCAGGTAGGACTTCAGGTCCAGGTGGGGCTGTATCATGGCTGGGGTCCGCAGGAAGGCTGGGACGGGCCCCGCCCGGCTAATGCCACCTGTAAGCACAGAAAGAAATTATGAGTTTATATTGAAATGCATTTAATTAGACCATGCCTTTGGTGTAGTATGTACAGAAAACAGTGCTGTAAGCAGTATTTGATATCCTTCCCCAACCAAACATTATATACATATATATATATATATATATATACATATATATAATTTTAATATAATAATTAGGAGGCCCTGGCAGTTGTGGTGCCCCAAGCAGCCACTTGTGTTGCTTATTGGGTTGAGCTGGCTAACTAGACACAGGCACACACAGACACACACGCCCATATAAATACATTCACACTCATACATAGCTACATTCAGTCCCTTGCACATCAATAACTCAACTCATTGTGTCCAATTCATCATGGTGAAATACTTCAGACCACCCAGATTTACAGTTCTTTTAAAATATGCAATACGTCTTATTTTGTCTCAATACTCAAAACCTCAGAGCACAGCCTAATGTAGCCTGCCTACTGTATATCGGGGAGGTGAAATTCTTATAGCCTATCGTGTGATATTAAAGCCTAGCCAGTTTGTTAGACTTTGACAACTGGGAATCTCAGGCATCGCGCATTTTCTGAACAGCATGAATACGGAGTGGGCGGAAATCAGGAGAACACAGGTAGGCTACATCTGAAAGGGATTTCGAATTGAGCCGCTGTCATGGAAATTAAGAGCGCCCGCATTTTAAATGCAATTATTTTGACTGAGCAATGCGTCAAACACCCTGATCCCCTCTTTCACTTTTGAAAAAGGCGGCCGCTTCCTGAGTAATCCTCTTTTCTGCAAACCGCAGCCTAACGGTGTTCTGAAGAAGGGACATACGCGGCAACTCGCTCCTCTGACTTTTGTCAGGGCTGAATCATTCTATAAAAAGGGAGGTTCATTTTTTTCCTTAGCCTCTCAATCTCTCTTCCTCTCTCACACGCAAACATAGGCTACATACACGCTCACGCGCACACACACACATCGCAAGCTACTCCTCTCTGCCTCACCAAATGTCTCTAAATTCTGGTTAAGTGAGCAGGGCGCGCTTAGATTTCGCTGTGCTGAGGCAGGAAGACTTAAGCTTCTTAAGTTTCTGGCTTTCTGAAGATTTCAGCTTCATCTCTCTCTCTCAACTCATCATTTTTTCCCCCTCTTATTTCACGCCCTCCCTCTCTGATATATCCCTCGTTTATCCTTCCCCCGCAGTTTTCTGTTCATTTCGGCCTCTTCGGTGTGTGCGTGTGCGTGGGACGCATACCTGACCTGATGAAGACCCGAGGCTCGACAATGCATGTGTATACAGTTCGGTATATGTATACAGAGCATTAAAGAGTATTGTGCAGGGTTTTTGCTTATTTTTACACTGTAGTTTCCCCTGAAGTCATGTGCGTACACACAAACACACAGACACAAACATACACATGTGCACACACACACACACACAAATAAGCACATGCGCACACATACAGTACACACACAAGCACACGTATACACACATATTGCTGAAGCGGTGATCTACAGCTGTTTGAGTGCTGGTGGAAGATGACAGGCCATCTGAATGAGACTGCTGTCTCAGCTGAAGACCAGCTGCTTGGAGCATGTACAAATCTCAGGACCTGGATGGTCCTCGGCTTCACTAACGCTTATTAAATATACATGCTGAGAGAAACAGGGAAAGAGATACAGAGAGAGAGGGAGAGAGGGAGAGAGTGAGAGGGAGCTGGATAGACGGGGAGACTTTGGCTTGTACATGCATGTACTTGCTAAAATGCTTTGGCAGTACTGAATAATGGCTGTCATGCTCATAAAACCATGAGTTTTAACCATTGGGGGGGGGGTAGTATAACTTTTATGGGAAAAGTAGGCCGCTAAAATTCACTGAAGCCCCTACCTATGTTTCTGGTATCACACTATAGTCCACTTCCTGTCTCTGTTCACCATCTCCATCCACTTCCTGTTTCTGCTGTCATTCGTCCACTTGCCCACTCTCTGCATGGTCCGTACACTAACTAAACTTTCATATTCCACTGCTCTTCACCAACTCCGTACGCTAACTAAACTCTTATATTCCACTGCTCTCCACCAACTCCGTACACTAACTAAACTCTTATATTCCACTGCTCTCCACCAACTCCGTACGCTAACTAAACTCTCATATTCCACTGCTCTTCACCAACTCCGTACGCTAACTAAACTCTCATATTCCACTGCTCTCCACCAACTCTGTATGCTAACTAAACTCTCATATTCCACCCACCCACTCTTCATTAACTACTTATGCCAACTGGAATTTCCTCTGGGCGCCCTCCACGTTCAGTATGCTAACATGTTTTGCCGTGTGTGTGTGTTTGGGGGGGGGGGGGGGGGTTGTGCGTGCTTTGCTGCATTTTGAATGCAGACGAGGAGAAAAGCATCTGCCTAAGACACCTGGAGAGATGGTTGTTGTTGTTGGGGGGTGTGGCGAGGCATGGTGCTGGGGTCAAAGGTCACTGCTGTGATTGGATGACCTGAGAGAGGAGGCCTCACTGTCGGTCAGCTGGTGTAAATCAGCTGGCTGCTGCTTCCTGCCTCCAGTGTATAATTAGCTCATTAAATTAAAGCACGCTTTGAGGGGTGCGCTCGCACTGTAAATCTGCTGTGTCTCAACATGCTCATGTGTCTGCATGTCTGCGTGTGCGTGCGTGTGAGTCCTGCGCAGACATTCCTTTAATTATGACGCCGAAAATAATTAAGAACAGCTTTTAAAAAGACCGCCTGATAAACTACTGAAATACATGTACTCATCTTATTCTTATTAATATTATACAATAGCATTCTTCTACAACTACCTTGGGGTAGTACTACTACAAGAAGAAGAAGAAGAAGAATGCATTTAGTACATTTCAGTATCAATCAGCACCACAAACAAATACTGAATCAACTACACAGATTGGTAATGGCCTTAGGAAAAAGAGTGGTGACAGCCAATCCAGCAGTCTAACAGACAACAGAGCAAAATTGCCAATATACTGGAGACTGTCAAAGTGAAAATATGCCCCCCTTTCTCCGCAGGGAGCAGTCTGTGACAGACAGCAGGCTTGGGGGAGAGGGGCGGGGAGTGAAAGATCAGAGGCTGGGCTGTCGTTATTTGACACGACAGGAATGCCACAGTGCAAGAGGGGGGCCATAATCACACCACTTTAACTGTGAAGCACTGAGCCCACGCTATTACAGCCAGGCACATCTACATTTACTACAGTGAGATACAGTCAGAGCCACACCACTTTAACTGTGAAGCACTGACCCCACGCTATGACAGCCAGGCACATCTACACTTACAACACTGAGATACAGTCAGAGCCACAGCCAGAGACAGTGAGAGCTACAGAGAGATACAGTCAGACCTACAGAGAGATACAGTCAGAGCCACAGCCAGATACAGCTAGAGCTACAGAGACAGTCAGAGCCACAGCCAGAGACAGTCAGAGCTACAGAGAGATACAGTCAGAGCCACAGCCAGAGACAGTCAGACCTACAGCCAGATACAGCTAGAGCTACAGAGACAGTCAGAGCCACAGACAGATACAGTCAGAGCCACAGCCAGATACAGTCAGGGCTAGAGCCAGAGACAGTCAGACCTACAGGCAGATACAGCTAGAGCTCCAGACAGATACCGCTAGAGCGACAATAAATAAACTTTCACCAGAGGGAGAGAGAGAAACAGGATGAGGGAGGGGGAAAGAAGGGTAGAGAGAGAGGAATAGATTATTACAATTACTGACTGTGATGATACAATTATTTATGTGCTTTGATGTTTGTCACACTATTAAAGCTGAACCGAATTCGATTTGGATTTGAGAGAGAATGATGCCAAACAATGTGTATCTATAAAAATGTGTGTGCGTGCGCGCGTGTGTACAGAAGTCATTACAGAGATAAGAATCTTTCCATCCCAGGGCGGTTGTCATGGTGAGGAACTGGGACAGGTTTCCACAGAAACAGCAGAATGGCCATAAATGGTGGTCACACTCCCCCTCCTCCCCCCTCCCCCCCCACCTCCCACCTCCACCGCACCTGCACCTCGTTTAATCTTGTCCTGATTTCAGCACCCTCCAGACCAGCCTGTGACCCAGTGTCACACACACACAGATCACATTACAACAGGAGTCCACAGGTATTTATAAACAGGGCGAGCGCCCAGGGCGAAATGGCCTGATCTACAGCCACGGCAGAGAGCTGTACTCTCTTCCATTACAACCCGCGTTCACACCAACCGTCAAGACGACGGACAGGAAACGCATCCACCTGCCACCGGGCTCCATAAATCCTGCCCTCTGTTTTTACTCTCCCTCGCTCATTTCATCTCTTCTCCTTTTAATGCGAGTGTTTGGCGAGGGGGAGATGGATGGCGGTCGAATGGTGTATTGGATTGTGTGGAGATGGCGGAGGAGAAGACAGGACTGTATTGACCTTGAGTGTAATCTACTGCCCCCCCCCGCTGTACATCAACAACAGCCCCTCTGAACTGTGAATTACTCCCCTATCATTACACTGGAGCCAGACCACACATACACACTCACACACACACACTCACACATACACACACACACACACACACACTCACACTCACACACACACTCAATCACACACACACACACACACTCACACACACTCACTCACACTCACACACACACACACTCACACTCACACACACTCACACGCTCACACACACTCACTCACACACACAATCACACACACACACTCACACTCACACACACACACACACACACACATACACTCTCACACACACACACAAACACCCACATAAACACATGCACACACACACACACGCACATACACCCACACAGACACCCACACAAACGCATGCACTCACACACACACACACACACACACATACACCCACACAAACATAGGCACTCACACACACAAACAGACGCACTCTCACACACACACACACACAAACGGACGCAATCTCACACACACACACACACACACACACACACACACATAAACACACAAAAAACACCTCACATTGATACCATGTGTTTTCCTGTCCCACGTGGGCTCTTGAGAGAAGTCTGTCCTCAGGGAGGGACATTCCGTCAGGGTTTGTCACCGAATCACAGATACATGGTTACACATGCCCAGCCCAAATCACGCCAGCTATCTTGCAACCTTTAGGCTCACAGCCAGAGCCCAGTGCTCTAACTGCGACACAACTGCATTTCCGCAAATGTGGAGCACTGCAGCAATGCATATGTGAGTGAGTGAGTCTGACTATGTACAGTGGGCTGCAGAATTACTGGCACCCAAAAAACAGGTTTCACAATTAGTGGCACCCCTGGTTACTTTGTGCAAACACCCGTAGAAAAGATGACAGCCATGAGTCTTTTCCTATTATTTGTGATACGGTTAGTGAACGCATTTGGAGGGATTTTTAACCATTTCTCCATGCAGAACCTTTCAGAATAATTTTTATCCTTGTGTCTGAGTTTATTGACTTCCCTCTCCAGTTCAGACCACATCTTTTTGATGGGATTTGATTAGCAAACATTTTTTGAACATCCGTTTTATAGACAGATACTTACAAAGCACCAGAAAGCACAACGAAACGGAGAGCATCACCGCACACTAACCAATGTCTAACATTCAGAATCACTCACACTTGCAGCAATGATAGATTGGCATTTTTTTGGAACTTATGAGACAATGAGCAGCTGATTAACCGAATGACTGGGATGCATGTTGACTGAGTTTCATCGAATGATACACTCTGACTGATGCACTGAGTGACTGAAATGTTAAGCACACAACACGCTAACGGACAAATGCACTGATTGGCTGAACCTGGTTACTGACACACAGTGGCCTGATACACTTGACTGAGACAGTGTGATTGCACTCATTCTGCTCATTCTGTGGGGCTGTTTCAGCTTATGGACGCATCTCCGTCCATCTGGCTCTCTCTTTTCTCTCCCTCTCTTTCAGCCCAATTTCAGTTTGGTTTACTGGCAAATATACATTCACATTTCCACATCAAACACACATACTGTATGCAAATAATGCAATATAATATCATAAAAAGGAGAAAACAATGATGAAATGATAAAACTGAATAAGCTCTCTCTCTGTCTCTCTCCCTCTCTTTCTCCCTCTCTGTCTCTCTCTTTCTCATCCCATCTCTCCCTCTCTTTCTCCCTCTCCCTCCTCTCTCCCTTTCACTCTCTCCCTCTCTCCTCTCTCTCTCCCTCTCACTCTCTCGCACTCTGCCTTTCTCCCTCTCCCACTCTCTCTCACTCTCTCCCTCTTTCTCCCTCATTCTCTCTCTCTCAGGCTCTTTCTCTCCCCCCTCTCCTTCTCCCTCTCTGTCCCTCTCTCTTTCTCCCTCTGTCTCTCTCTCTCCCTCTCTCCTCTCTCTCTCTCTCTCCCCTTCTCTCCCTCTCTCCCTCTCGCACTCTCTCCCTCTCTTTCTCCCTCATTCTCTCTCTCTCAGGCTCTTTCTCCCCCCCCCCCCCCTCTCTCTCTCTCTCTCTCTCTCTCTCTCTCTCTCAGAGACTGCAGGAGATTAGTTTCTCCAGCCCCAGATTGAATTTCCGCAGGGGGCCGGATCACCGCCCCCCCCCCCCCCCCCAAGCCCCCCGTTCCGCCCACATGCCTGCGGACATGACCACGTCTGAAAAACCAGGTGTGCGCAGCAACAACGAAATCGCAGACTTGGTTTGACTCGGACCTGCATACACAAGGACTCCGTTTGTCCAAACACGCCACTCATTCGCCCGAGTGCACCCAGACCCTCTCCCCTCAGGTGTGGGGGGCGTCGTGTGTGTGTTCACTGGTCCGCATCGCACCAGCTCAACGGTACACCTTCACCTTAACCTTAGCCATAACCCGCAGCGACAGACGGAGACTGTGCACACGATGTGTTCGGGCTCCCCGGGACTCCTGCGTCTCCTCTGGGGTGTGCTCAGGTTCCCGGGGGGCACAAACAGTCCGCGTTCAGACAGCGGTGTCGGCTCAGGGGAGCGCATCGAGACCACGTACCCATCGGCCCGCTGCAGAGCTCAGAGGGAGTTACGCTCTCTCCCGTTAACGTCTGCCTCTGCAAAGGCACACACACTCACACACGTACGTACACAAAGGCGCACACACTCGCACACGTACGTACACAAAGGCACACACACTCGCACACGTACGTACACAAAGGCGCACACACTCGCACACGTACGTACACAAAGGCACACACACTCGCACACGTACGTACACAAAGGCTCACACACTCGCACACGTACGTACACAAAGGCGCACACACTCGCACACGTACGTACACAAAGGCGCACACACTCGCACACGTACGTACACAAAGGCGCACACACTCGCACACGTACGTATACAAAGGCACACACACTCGCACACGTACGTACACAAAGGCGCACACACTCGCACACGTACGTACACAAAGGCCATTCACATTATTTCCACTAGGGGGAGCTGGAGAGTTCCCTGGGTGCTGTGAGCTTCCCTGGCGGATGACCAGAACAGAACACACCAGCGCCCGCCTCCATCAGACCACCGTGTCCTCCAGCGCGGCATACATTTATTACTGTAATAAATAGTGCCATTATTATTTATTTATATGGGTGAATGCACTTAATAAAACAGGCGATTCACAATGCCGTATGGTGGGGTACCTACTGTGCCTGTCATAAGAACTGCAGGAGCAAGACCGTGTGCGGAATAGCAAATAATGCATACACGATAGAGCACCAAGCTAAAATAAACAAAACAAGAAACAACAGCGCCTAGATAACCTCATGATCGCCAGCATACTTTCATGAGGGTGTGTGAGAAGAAATGAAAAGATGGCAGCACCTGGGACAGTCCAAAGCCTTTGAAGGCACATGGTTGAAAGTTTAAAAGCGGTTGTGTGCAGGTGGATAAGATAACCGTGGTGAACATGAGACACCAGGACACTCTGTTCCCCGGGACCCGGACTGGGGGGAGTATGTTCCCCTGGACCCAGACTGAGGGGACACTCTGTTCCCCAGGACCTGCACTGAGGGGTTTGGCAGGGATTCCAGACGGCACCACACGCACTGCGCACTGGGATTATGAACACTCACTCACAATAATAACAATAATAATAACCATGATAATAATACTCATCAGCATCATCATATATGATGAATATAATGAATATCATGAATGTGGTTTAAATAAAGCTGGAATACTTTACACTGTTGCCAAAGCATCTGAATATTACAAAAAGAAATGGAATATACACATATGTAAGTACATATACATACATATGCATAATGATTATTATTCTCTCTCTATCTCTTCTCTCCCTCGGTTCTTACATCTGACCTTGCTGCTGAATGAGCTGATCTCTGTAGGAGATAAGTTCCTGAAAGCTGGGTGGTGTGAGGCTGCAGAGCTACTAGAATCAGTCACAGCATGTCTGTCTTTAATCCAAACACACACACAAGACACACACGCGCACACACACTCACTCACGCACGCACGCACACACACACACACATGCACACATACACACACATGCACAACACACACACACACGCAACACACACACACAAGACACACGCACGCACTCACACACATGCACACACGCACACACACACGCAACACACAACACACACGTACACACACACATGCACAACACCCACGTACACACACACACACACACGTACGCACACACACACACAACACACAACATTTACATCTGAAACCAGGACAGGATGCTGTGGGGCGTGTGTAAATGTAAGTCTATGCGCACGGGCATGTGTATGCACGCGTGCCCTAATGCGTCTGTGCATAAGAGAAAGAGATTAAGTCGGTGTGTGTGTTCATACGTACATGAGCATATGTGTATTGTATGTACGTGCGTTTGTGTGCAAGAGAGAGAGGGTTATGTATGCGCATCTGCCTGCATGTCTGTCTGTGGGCGGCAGTGCAGCACAATGAACAGGGACTGCCGTTTGTAATGCAGAAGCTGCGGGTTTTATTGGCAGCTAGTTAGGTTGATCTAGACAAGCCGAAGAGCACAAGAACATATGCTGAACCCACCTTTACCAGGGTCTCAAACCAAACCCATCTGAATGCACCCGAACGTAGACACTGCAGTGTGGGTGTTCTGTCGGCGACATTGTACCGCCGAACAGCATCCCATAATAAGCATGCAGGGGTCACGCGACACCACGGCGACAGGGCGGTCGTCAGAGAGGAGAGAAACATCGAGCACAGTAACTCGGAGAAACGCGATATCATCTCTAAGCACACGATGCAGACCCACAGCGCATTAAAGACGAAGTGTAAACACACAGTCATATATCTGTCTCATAGAAACGTGATTTATGGGATATGAATCCAGGGACCATATTCCGCCCGAGCGCTGTTTGAAGAGCATGAGGGTCGATGAAGACCTCCTGACTGAATCCCTCCTTCCATTAGAGGATAATGTGGCTAATGACATATCAACCCAGAGTAGGCGTTGGCATGTGCAGGACTGAATTAGGGCCCCTGGGGCTCATCAGAGTATTGCTTTTATTCTTTCGCTTGTTTTCCCCCGTAGAACATCTTTATGGAATTCCTTCCTTTCTTCCTCCACACCTCCTCACTCCCTCTCGAGTTCGAGTAATTCTTTCCCCCTTGATTACTGTAATCGTCTGAATCTCATTGCATTCCACCATCTCATTAAAACCATTCTTCGCCTCTCGTTAATGCTTCTATTTCTCTTAAGCCCCTCAGTTTACCTGCCTGCTCCTGCCAAGCCAGTAACCAGCATGATTTTTCATTTTAAAATCTCATCTAATTCATTCGTTCCCCCACCCGACCCCACAACCTACCCTACGGCAAATAACATTCAGCTTGTTATGAAGCAGAACTTATTTCAAATTGCTAGCTTCAGTTCTTTATTGTGAGAATATTTCACCTTCATTTTTTTTTGATGTTGCCATTATGATTAACTTCTTTAATTGTATCATTCCAAAATAAGGGAACATGTTAAATCATGAATGCTTTAATTGTGCCATAGATTCCCATCAGGAACCTACAGGTTATGGTTCATATATAATAGTAACACATAACATAAAAAAACGCTTCTAACCTCTGTTCCCTGAAAGAGGAGATGTATTATTTTTTCAAAAGCTCCTGCACTCATGCCTGCATTTATAGAGGACAAATAATAGCTTAAAGCATCTGAAATACTGCAACCAACAGTAAACGAGATTGGTGCTACCAACACACACCAAAGGAGATATATGCATAAATGGATATGTTGATATGTATACACTTGTGAATTTAAAACCGTGGTAAGACTATGGAACTGAACTCCGTACCCTCCCTTCAAGCAGCCCCCCCGGGCTCCCACCCCCATGCCAGGACACTTCAGTTCCAACTGTTTGAAACCGGAGCAGGCAAGAACACTCATGCATCGCAACTGTCCGATTGATTTCAGGGCTCAGAGGTAAGCTTCCACATTTTGTCGCTTGCTCTCTCACACACACAAATAGAGATGCTCGGTTTCCAGACTCTGAGTCCTTCACACACCTAAACACTGCACCGTGTAATGACAGCGTCTGCCATTCTAATTACCCCCCTCTGGGATAACAGCCCCCAAAGCGGCCAGCACTTGATCTTATAAGCAGGTGAGTCCCGGCTATGGGAGCCTAATTACCCCCACCATCTCCCTGACCAGCGCTGACGCCAACTCCAGGGTATTACTGAGAATGCAGACAGGGAGCGAGGCTGCTTTCAGAAAATTGCAGGTTTGCTGGGTCTAAGCTCAGTTTAGCAGAGGCTAATGGTGCCACCACCGCCCCCCCCCCCCCCCGTTACCCCATCGCTGCCTCGCACACGTGTTCCCAACACGAAGGCAGATGCGCTCACTAATCCTGAGCTAAATCTGCTCCTGGCACTCAGACTGAACAACAAAACTCAGCACACGCTGGGCTTTTGTTACTGTCAGCAAGCAGGAGCGGGATGGGTGGGAAGAGGGGGTGAGGACTAGGCGGGGGGGGGGGGGGGGGGGGGCGGGCGAAAAGCCTGGGCCTGGTGGAACCTCCGGGGCATTCGTGATAGCAGCTGAATCTAAGATCCTAAGATCTCCACTACCCGGTCACGCTGGGGCACAACCCCCCAGGGGCCAATATGCAAGGTGTGGAGAGATTAAGCAGATCGGCAGTAACAAAAGCCCAGGGAGAGGCCGCATCGCAGCTCCCCAAAAACAGCCCTTACCTTTCCTGCTCACCAGACACGCTGGCATTCAGTCTGATTTCAAAATGTTATGGCTATGTTTAAGATTTTACTCTGAGACTTCTCTGAGTGAGTATTTGTGCTTGCCTTTTAAATGCTTACTTTTTTCTTAATTGCATGTTTTGAATTCACATTTTTTCTTTGTTTTGTGTTTGCGGTCTTATCAGGGCTGTTATTATTTGTTATCTGCATAAATCTGTAGAGGCGACAGTGCTCCAGTGGGGCTTACAGTAAAGTACAATAGCTTCATTAAAAGCTATTGTACCTTTTATTATCACAAGCACACTACCTTTTTTCAGAGGCATATTATGCAATTTAATTATATTTCCTACTTATGCCCCCTGCTGTCACAGATTCATTACTGTACAACAGCAATGAATTGGGAATTGAACCTATAATCACTGAGCAGCAGTAAAGCTACACTGTAAAAAAAAATTGTTCCAGTAGGAAACCTATGATTCCATAGAAGAACCCTATCTAGTTAAAGGATTCTTTGTCGGGCAAAATGGTTCTTTGTCTGGGAGTTTTCACACTTTACACATACGGCAGAGAACTCCATAAAGAACTAAAAAGCGTTCCCCTATGGAATCACACCAAAGAACCCTTTTTTCAAAAAAGTATAGCATGGCAGTGTGGAGGTTTGGGGAATGCTAGCTATGGACTTTAGGCTTGCAGCCAGGAGGTTGATCAAATCCTAGAAGCGACGCTGAAGTTTGAACCTTTGAGAATGGTACTAAACCCTTCAGTGAATACCCACCTGACAAAGGCATGCTTGGTAAATTGTGTGCAGTGTGGTTAGGGACTCGCTAATGAACCGTAGCTGAAAAGTGCTTCCTTCAGCAGGTCAGCTCTGGTCAAAGTGGGTCCTTTTGTCATTTGGCTAGCCCACCTCACACCTTTGGGTGTGGACCAAATCAGTAATAACAGCAATTGTGACAGAAACATGGCTTATCGCGATGAAAACTGCAGCCGGTTATTGAGATAATAACAGGGCGTGTGGCAGCCTGTGCCAGGGGGTGCCTGGTCGGTCTCCGAATGCCCCCACTTGTTCGTGCGCCGGTTCGGTTGCCGACGGAGACCGCGCCACTCCATGCGGGACCCCGTCTCGACCAATTAGGAGTGATGACAGGACAGGGCACGTAGCATGGGAGGGGCTTCCTACACTTAATGGCAGAGAGAGCACTATTATTACATTATTATACAGCCGTAATTGTATATTATTATCGTGTTAGGCGGAGGAGGGCAGGTAACCGCAGGTAAAACTGGTCGAACAGCACCTGCCATGTAAGACCTGGAGGAGGTGCACAGGTACAGGCTCAGTGTGGTCACATGACCCTTCACTGAGGGTACGGTCACACTGGGACATTGGGACACTGTCACACACACCCTACATTGTTCTGTCACACACACATATACGGGGGCCCGAAAGAGGTCTTTGTCCCACACAAACAGAAAGCCGAACACGACGTCAGTGGATTTTACCTTTCTTTATTTGCTCTCATCCTCCACCCTTTTTTTCCTCCCCCATCTGTCTTTCTCTCTCTGTCTCTTTCTTTCATCGGCCGTCTCTCTTTCCGTCCGGCCTGTACCTGGCGTTCTCGGGTTTCCGTTGTCTCGGTTGTTATATTCGGCGGTGATAACGGCGGCCTGCCCGTAGGCCTGGCCCGGCCGGGCTCGTAAGGAGATACGCTCGCTGCCCGCGTGCGACGCGTCTGAAAGGTGTGCCAGTGTAGGGCACTTCTGACCTCGCAGCGGGGGGGCTGCTAGGCTGGCGGCTAGCGCGCTCTTCCCCTCCCGCTGTGAAAAGGCTCTGGAGTCGCCGCATGGGGATGGCCAATAGGAAGACCCTATGAGCCTGCGCCGTCAGCGCCTTCAGCGATGAGAGAGAGAGACATGGATGGAGAAAGGGAGTGAAAGAGTTCAAATAGGAAACACGGAGCAGGGAAGAGCGGGATAGAAGGAGGGAGAGTGAAAGGAAAGGAGGATAGAAAGATGGAGAGCTAGAGAGGGGAGGGAGAGAAAGAAGAAGGGAATTAGGCCGGGAGTGGGAGAAATAGAGAGGAGGGAACAATGCCTTCACCCGAGGCATTTTTGATTCTCTTGAAGCTTTGATTCTCTACCACTCCATCACACAATCCTGCTCTCTTTTCTTCTCTTCCCCTTCCCCCATCCCTCTGTTCAGAGTTAAAAGAGAGAGACACACCCCTGTGTGTCTGCGCCCTTTTCTCCCCCCCCCCTTTCAGTGTGAGCACCATCTAAAGCACTCTGCCCCCCAGGTATGAAATTCTATCACTCACCACAAAATGGGTGGATTAACCCAGTTCAGACTGAAAGGAGAGAAGAACAGCCTTCATTCCTCCTGGAGGGTATGAACAGAGAGAGGGTGGGGCAGCGAGGGAGGGCTGGTCAGGTGATGTGTGCTGACTAGCCTTTGTGCCAAAATGGCTTCTGTTTTATCCTAAATGTGCAAGGAAGAATGTATTTACACAAGAAAGAGCTGGAACCAGACTGGCTCATTATAGCCCTTTCCCACTGTAGAGCTGAACCAGGCTGGCTCATTATAGCCCTTTCCCACTGTAGAGCTGAACCAGGCTGGCTCATTATACCCCTTTCTCACTGTAGAGCTGAACCAGGCTGGCTCATTATAGCCCTTTCCCACTGTAGAGCTGAACCAGGCTGGCTCATTATAGCCCTTTCCCACTGTAGAGCTGAACCAGGCTGGCTCATTATAGCCCTTTCCCACTGTAGAGCTGAACCAGGCTGGCTCATTATACCCCTTTCTCACTGTAGAGCTGAACCAGGCTGGCTCATTATACCCCTTTCTCACTGTAGAGCTGAACCAGGCTGGCTCATTATAGCCCTTTCCCACTGTACAGCTGAACCAGGCTGGCTCATTATACCCCTTTCCCACTGTAGAGCTGAACCAGGCTGGCTCATTATACCCCTTTCCCACAGTAGAGCTGGAACCAGCCAGAGCACCCTGCAGATGGAAGTCTCAGGAGGGTGAGAGAGTACATATCTACTGTGTGAGCGCTGTGCTGCTGTAGCACCCGGGACACTGGGCCTACAACTATACAAATATACGCTGTTACCCTTATGACAATAAAACATGTTTCATGTCAAACAAGCAAATCTGCAAACCATATGATATTAATATCAACCAGTGATAACTGCGCCTGACTGTGTGGTCTCGGGCACAAGTAGGCTGTGCCCTTTAAAACACATACACATCTTTCACAAACTGTAGGACTTTGTTTGACAAAACGTTTGACAGGACATACCAACTTGGTTGCGAGGCTGAAATAAATCAATATCTGTATAATATCAAGAGGCCCACAGCCAGGGCGAGGTCAGAGCAAGGGCGAGAGCCACCTGGAAATGCACAAATGGCACCCATTCGAAGCTCAGCCTCTGCAGCCAGCATTCGTGACCCGCGCTTAAACGTTCCGTCAAAGCAGCAATTTCTCAGAGAAATAAATGACCCGGAAAGTCCATTTCAGAAGGTCTGCGGTGCATTTTCACCCATAAAGTGTGAACTGCAATGTTTCCTCAAACTGTCTCTCCCCTCATACACCATCTGCAAGTTCAAGTCAGATTAAAGATTCGCATTACAAAAATAGACCAGACTTATTACTGAACATTCGTATGCCTTGGATTCCAATGAATAAACCATCCTTGAAAGAAGAAAAAGTGTATATTCCATTTTATGATTCTATGTTTGTTGTCCCATTCTGTGTTTTGAGTAACTATACTATAAATGTTTAATTCTCAAAAATGATATCACTTGTTTCAGTATTCAGTATTGCATATTTCTCCCTCAGGGTTATTTTAAGATATGAATTCTCTCTCTGAAGATGACAGAATAACCAACAGCTCCTCAAACACAGCAGTCCCCTGTTCTCCCTCCGGCCCCAAGGGGAACACTCTCGGCCGAACGAGCGGCTTCTTAAATCCGCCGCCGCGCGGTGTCAGCCGTGAACACGGCGCCTTTGGACCCGTCGCCGTCTGCAGTAATTTTGTAGCGCTCCCTTAGGTGCGGGGAGATGGAAGCTGTGCTTTACAGGCTCCGTATCCGGGCGGGAGACGTGCGAAACACGCATCCCAAAGGGAGCTCTCTGTCGCAGAAACCGCGAGACGCAGCATGCGCTACATCCCTGATATAAGAGCCGAGGCTCCGTGAGTCAGGGAGAGGGAGGGAGAGCGGAGAGAGAGACAGAGACGCAGTCCGATAGGCGGATGAGTGGAAAACGCACGCGTGGGTGTGTGTAACTGCGTTCGGGTGAATGTACGTGTGTATGTGTGCGCCTTACGAGTGACTGTACGTGCACGTTTCTGTGTGTGTGCGCGTGTGTGTGCTTATGAACACTGGTGTGTGCGGATATGCGTGTAAACACGTGAAATGCGTCCCCAGGATGGTGGTTGGGGGTCCGTCAGCAGCCGAACGCTTTGAGAGAGCATATTCATTATCGTTATTATGATTAATGTCCTACTGAGTCTGTCTGCCTCCGCCTTCCTTCCTGGTTGAGGCCTCGCGCGCCATGGCGACAGGGCCCCGCCCCCCGCGCTGCTGACTGACGGCTGATAGAATCTGAGTAATTACCCCCCGGGCGCGCCCGAGCGAGAGCCCCACGCCCCGGCGGGGGCAGGGGGGGGGGGGGGGGGGCGGGTTACAGACGGGCCGGGAGGGGGAGAGAGAGCCACCGCACTGGAGCCACCCCGCGCTTAAGCCCTGTTAGTGGTTTATTTTTGTGAAAATCCCCTTAGAAAGGGGACGTCAGGGCGTGCTACACGCGGGGCTGAGAGAGAGTGTGTGTTGCCGGGGACCCAGCCAGCGTGCGTAGACGTCACGCACATGCAGGCCCGCGTACACGTCGAGCCTCGGCCCGCCCGTGCCGTTTCCAGCCGTGATTCATGCCCCCCACCCCACCCGCCTCGTTCTCCGTGCGGGTCGCTCGCTCTTCTGCTTCTGCACCCCCGCCCGCTGCAGTAGGGCATGATTGAGCAAACAGCACTTTGTACAACTGCAGAAAAGATGGTTATCCCGAATATGCGTGCTGTGAATTCCAAATCAGCCCCCCCCTCTCTCTCTCCCTTCGTTCATAGTGTTCCCTGCTGCTGCTTCTGTGCTACGCACGCACACACACACACTCACACTCACACATATATGCACGCACATGCACGCTCGCACACAAACACACACACACACTCACACGCAAACACTCACACATATGCACATCTATATACTGTCCGCACATATGGGTAAATAGATTGCATGACTTCCACTTGCTGGACCATTTCAAAACAGTACCGCCCTCCTCTTATATACTGACATTTATCAATGGTCAGCCTGCAAGGAAAGGATATCCAGGGAATGGCTGATACTAGAAACACTATACACAGTAAGACCACAACAGATTCTAAACCTGTTACAGATAGTAAGAAGTATAAAGACACTATAAACAGGCATGCTTCGGATGCTACAAATGCTACTGACATTAGAGGTTTGCCCAGATTTATTAGGCAGAGTTGGACATCTGTTTTTATCAGCATATCTTTAAACAGTCCAAACCACTGAAGGAGGTTTGACAGGTAATGCTCTGAAACTTATCTTATTCCATCAAGGTGTTGATACTGTTTGTTTGAGGAGATTGTAATAGATTGTCAGTTCCGCTAATATGAGATATGAGCTCTCAGATCTCTGCAGCGTTTCATTGATAGCAGCAGTTGTGCTACAGGTAGCGAAGAAAAGATGGAAACAGCTGCGTAATGAAGCACAACAAGTCCAAGCCCAGGTCCATGAATTGTAACAGGGTGATTGCACCCAAACTTTGCTTGTGCGTGTGCTAGGAGCTTCAGTGGCTAATGTGATATTTCACGAGCAGTGTCTAATGTGATGTCAGCGTGGAATTTGGAGAGAAAGACAACATCGTCACCGGGCAGCAGTGGGCAGAAGCGTGTGTTCCAAGATCACAATGTCCGCGAACGAAGCAGAACAAGTGTACAGCTGTAGATTTCAGCCTAGGGCGAGAAAATCGTTTTTAATGGAAAACAGTACCCTATTAAGTAACTGTGGTTTGGTGTTTGCCTGTTTGTGTTAACTACCTGTAGCTGGCTGAGGTGATTTCTATTTTCCTGTCTAGTTGCCATGATTTTTTAATGGAAAGAATGTGCCATGGCTTGCTGTTCAATAGTCCAATTTCCGCACAGTCATTTTACTGTCATAACTGCCATGTTTGTTGAAGCACATCATGCTGAGTACTGTACTTAATGTTGGGAGCAGCAGCTAACCCGAGAGAGATTTTCCCTCAACCGCAGCACTGAGCCAGACATTCAGCTCTCGACTCTGACCATGCTAACGGCTCTCTAGCCGCCCATTGGTTCTTCTCTCCTCTGACTCAGCTGTCCACAGAAAGAGTGATGACATCACAGCTTTGTCACACACTGATGTAAGGGTGTGACGACGTATTGAAACAGAAAGGTTTGAGGTACTGCCAGTGAATGCCTGAGAGAAGGCCTTGCTGATCGGGGTGTGGCCAGAAGCTCTCGTTTGGTGTGGTACACACGGATGTGCCGGCTGTCTGTGTGGGAGAGGAAGCACAGGGTTGTGTTTGTCTGCGTTTTGGTGCAAACAGTCACGGGGCAGATTAGGCGGTAATCGCACCCCTGCTGCTGCTATTGGGCGTTGCCATGCAGCAGTAAACTTGCGCTGTTCATCAGGCCGCAGTGTTGCAGCGTTACTGGGCATGTAGATTTGGTGTCGCGTTCACGCCGGGCTGTGCTGTTGCCAGGCCTGGCAGTGTTCCTGAACTGTGGTGTTCCCAAGTTGTGGTGTGGCAAGTTGTGGTGTTGTAGGTTGTGGTGTTGCAGGCTGTGATGTTACCAGATTGTAGTGTTGGCAGGTTATGGTGTTGCCAAGTTGTGGTGTTGCAGGCTGTGGTGCTATTTTGGCGGGTTGCATTTGTGCCGGGCAGCTGTATTTCTGGGCTGTGTTGCTGTGTGTTGCGGTATTTCTTGGCTGTGTTGCAGGGTGTTACAGGGTGTTGTGGTATTTCTGGGCTGTGTTGCAGGGTGTTGCGGTATTTCTGGGCTGTGTTGCAGGGTGTTGTGGTATTTCTGGGCTGTGTTGCTGGGTGTTTCGGTATTTCTGGGCTGTGTTGCAGGGTGTTGCGGTATTTCTGGGCTGTGTTGCAGGGTGTTGTGGTATTTCTGGGCTGTGTTGCAGGGTGTTGTGGTATTTCTGGGCTGTGTTGCATTGTGTTGTGGTGTTTCTGGGTGTTGCGGTGACAGACCTTGGTGTGTTAAGCAGCACTGCGCAGTATTCGCGGGGGGCAGCAGAGGAGATCAAGATTACATCATTCCAAGTCGGGGGAGGTTGGACAGATTTTGAATATACTTCTTTTCATGTTCAAGAAGTTTTTCTATTCTTTTGTTCTCAAGTAGTCTTTTAAGATGTTCAGATTGTTCTCCCCTCCGCCTCTAATTCTGTCTCTCTCTTCTTCCATCCCTCACTATCTCTCTCCGTGCATCCCAAATCAGTTCTCCCTGCCTCCCCCTCCATCTCTCCTCCTCCCTCTTCCCCCTCTTTCTCCCTCTCCCTCCTGTCCCCATCTCTGTGGCTGCGGCAGTGCTGGGCAGTCAGTCAGAAAATCCACTGATTGTTTCTGACAAAAATAGAGAGGCAGAGAGAGAGAGAGAGAAAGGAGGGTGAATGCATCTGCTGTGAGCTTGTGCGTGCATGTGCGTGTGCCGGCATGCGTGTGCGTGCATTCGTATACTGTATATGTGTGTTTGTGTGTGCGGATTGTGGGGTTCAGGGGTGTTTGTGTGTGTGCGTGTGTGGATTGTATGGTTGGGGGGGATTTGTGTGTGTGTGTGTGCATGTGTGGATTGTGTGATTGGGGGGTGTTTGTGTGTGTGTGGATTGTGGGGTTGGAGGGGTGTTTGTGTGTGCGAATTGTTGGGTTGGGGGGTGTTTGAATTCTTGGGTTGGGGGGTGTTTGTATGTGTGTGTGGATTATTGGGTTGGGGGGTGATTTGTGTGTGGGGATTGTTGGGTTGGGGGGTGTTTGAATTGTTGGGTTGGGGGGTGTTTGTATGTGTGTGTGTGGATTGTGTGGTTGGGGGGGTGTTTATACAATGACTTGTTTATGTCCCTTTCGTCCTCAGCACACTGCATTGTTTTAACATTTATAGCTAACAGCAGACCGCTCGCGTCTCCCAGCCTGTGAGAGAGGCTGCTGATAGGGGAGCAGTGGAGCGAGGACGATGGCAGCAGAAAAGAGAGAGGGAGGGACGGGGAAAGAGAGAGGGAGGGAGGGAGAGAGGGAACAGACAGCATTTTTAGAGGTCATGTGCTTGGTAGGGACAAGGTGATAGCTGAGGTAGAGAAGCTTGCTGGGATGGTTCTGAGCAATGGGGACAGGGTCTGCCGATGGAGGATTAGCCAAGAGATCACAACCTACGCAGGGAGGAGTTGGTTCTTCAAAATCCGCCCTCACTCCCAAACTGCCCCAATCACATCCTAAGAATATTACCCCCAATCATATCCAACCTATGTTCAACCCCTTTACCAATATTACCCCTCAATCACCCCTCAATCATATCCAACCTATATCAAAGCACGATAATCACCCCCGCTTATACCATACAATGGCAGGCACCTCTGCACCCCCTAAACACCATTGATTACAAGCCACCTATTCTAGAAATGCACCCTCCCCCCAAAAAAATATACCCCCAACTGCTATCAATCACGTCCTACCTACTCTGCTCTCCCCCAATCACCTCTAATCACATCCTATAGAGCCTGGGACCATGGCAACGGTTAGCCAGCGACCCGCCCCCGCCCCAGCGCTCGCCTTGGATGGGTGCGCATTGTGATCGCTGTTCAGAGGGAGCGCGGAGAGACCCCAGAGGGCTGGAGTCCAGGCCGAGTCTCTGCACCTGCTATAAAGAGCCCCGGGGTGAAAGGATGAATGTGAGCACCCCCCTCCCATCCTGCCTCTCCCTCGTCACCACAGCCGGTTTGCTCACACACGCAGAATCCGATACTCGACCTTCAGGTGACGACCGGCGTGTGTCCGTGTGTGTGCCAGTGTGTGTGTGTGTGTGTGAGAGAGAGAGGCAGATAGAGCCAAATTCATGATTAACACAATTTCACAACCCTTATCCCAAAATATTGCGCCAAGCTGTTATCAGGCTGTGTCAGAGAATGAGAAGGTTAAGCGAGGTGCACATTTTGTATAAGTCCTTAACGACACCTTTATGGCAAGGTTCGCAGTTTACTTACTGGCTGTGTGCCCGCTTCTTTGGTGCTCTAAAGATGTTAAGACAAGAGCTGTATGAGTCTTGGCTTGGTAACATACCACATGAATAAATGTACAAAAATATAGCCAATGTAAACAATTATCCAGTAACTATGGTACATTCCTTGCCACCAGTCATTAGATCCAACAAGTAACCGCACTCAAAAACTTTTAGAGCATGAACTAATTTTACTGTTATTTATATTTAATCTACCTTCATTCGGACCTTTATGTCCGGTGAAATATTTCCATTTTCTTAGCACAGTATGGAGTTCTGGAAAAATCCAGTTCAGTGTTCTACAGACTTATGTTGACTTAAAACATAAGATGACTGAAAAGACTTGAATGCATTCCAGGAATGAAGAGCCAACCTGTTAAACGCAGGTGTGGTACCAGGGCTCCTGGCTCTGCACTGTTCAGGGAATCTGGGTGCACCACGTAAAGTAGGCTTAAATCCCATGTGCTATGGAAGCCCTTGAGCAAGGCCTTGAGCAAGGCCCTTAACCCTGCATTGCTCCAGTCGAGGATTGTCTCATGCTCAGTCTAATCAACTGTAAGTCGCTTTGGATAAAAGCATCAGCCAAATGACATGTAATGTAAAGTAGTGTAATGAAGCAGGTCGCTGCTGAAAACCCTGAAGAGGACGTTTGAGAAGAACAGTCGCGCTGTTCCGGGAGGAGGGGGGGGGTAACCGGTGCGGGCTGTCTGGTGGCATGGCGGCTCGTCGCTGACGCGGGCCTGGCACCTCTGTGGACCCAGCGCCTCGGTCCGTGCGTGGCCTTAATTTGTTCTGTCTCGTGTCCGCGTGCCGGCGGTGGCACTGACACGCCCGGGGGGACCTACCGGGGGGAACCCACTGCGAGGCCATCCCACATGGAGCCCAGGGGTCAGGGTTGACAGAGTCGAATTTAAACAGAAGTGACACAAAGGCCAGGACCGCAGTGAGTCACAGAGACTCAAAGAAGCTGAGGAGGAGAGGAATGAAATCACCAGCCGCCACGCGTCTGTGTTTCTGAGGGGAGAGGCACATGGGGGGGGGGGGGGGGGGGGGAGATTCAGATTTAGGCAAGCCCACACAGGGAGAGGCAAAGTGTGGTACAGATGGGGAAGGTGGGAGGACAGAGCTCTACAGCATTTATTATTAGAGGACAGGGTTGAGCTTTCGCACTACAGAGAATTCATATGCCAGCTTAAGTTTATAGTGAGGGGATTTCATATGGAGGATTAAGTTTATAGTGAAAATATTGCACATGGAGGTTTAAGTTTATAGTGAGGGGATTCCATAAGGAGGTTGAAGTTTATAGTGAAAAGATTGCAGAAGGAGGTTTAAGTTTATAGTGAAAAGATTGCACATGGAGGTTTAAGTTTATAGCGAGGGGATTCCATATGGAGGTTTAAGTTTATAGCGAGGGGATTCCATACGGAATTTAAGTGTGTCAGGAAACATGCAGTTCTACTAGATCTGCCACGTCCAGTCTGAAGCTACATTCCTGTTTAATTCAGGAGAGCGCCTGCATCACATTGCATCAACGTAATGTCACATCACATCACATCAGAACCCCCCATGCGGATGCGATTGCTTCTGTCTTGCTCCACTTTTCGGCTCAGCTGACTGAACAAATGGCGTCTCCTTTCTTCACTTGATTTGTTGTCTCCACGGTAGCGCTTTACAATGTGTTCACACACCTGTCCCGCGTACAGTGCAGCAGAAGTGAAAAATGATACCCATTAATTCAGTTTTTGTGTGTGTGTGTGTGTGTGTGTGTGTGCGTGTGTGTGTGTGCGCATGTGTGTGTGTGTGTGTGTGTGTGCGCATATGTGTGGGCAGGAGAGAGAGAGGGAGGGAGGGAGAGGGGGAGAGAGAGACTGGGCACAGAACCCCTACACTACCGCGTCTGTGCGATGAGAACCAGAAGGGGGCACCTCCTACAGCACTGTGTCCCTGGAGTAACATGCCAAGGAGAGAAGAGACCCTCCTGTTGGACCAGCAGCATTGTATGAGCTTGGTATTATAAGGCTCTATCTGCGTTCTGAGTGGCTTTGCGATATTGAGCTTCATCATACCAAAGTGAATGGGCACATACAGTACAACCTTTTAAATACTTTTAAACAGTATTTTAATGTAAAAGGTATATACGTAAAGAAGAGGAGAAGGGCCAGACTGGTCAAAGCTGACAGGAAGGTGACAGTAATGCAAATTACCACACATTACAACAGTGGTATGCAGAAGAGCATCTCTGAACACACAACGCATCATAACTCTGAGTAGATAGGCTACAGCAGTAGAAGTCTAATAAATGCCTAATAAAGTGCTCACTGATATATATATATATATATATACATATATATATATATATATATATATGATGTATAACTAATACTATACTATATACATATATTTAGTGCCCTATAAAAAACACATTTATGATACTAACTCATTTTTGTGAAATGTCAGGAAGAACCTTATAATTCCAAAGTTTAAGCCGGGGCCAGGGAAAGTGATGCAGAACAGTGAATGACCTGCTGTAGACCACAACAGCCACTGCCCACACTCAGGAGCATGTAACAAAGTCAGAAACCTGGGCTGTTGCCCATTAACCAGCAGTGACTCAGCAAGTTTGCTGCCAGATAAGCAACTCACAGTGCTGCGATGATGATGATGATGATGATGATGATGATGATGTTGATGATTATGATGATTGCAAATGATGGCGTTTATGGCAATGATATCGAAGAAGGGGAGAATAACCTTGGATCATCCGCTGTGCAGTAACTAGGAGTTTGATTGAGGAACACAGAGTACCTTTGGCTCCCTGATAGCCTTCCTAATTGCACCCTGACGCCCCCCCCCCCCCCTCCTTCTCCAACACCCCCTCCTTTTACCCCCCAGGCAGGGGCAAAGCCAGCAGTGCGATGACAGGTCAGGGCACAGCCCCAGCTAATTTCCCTTAACGGGCCCCCCTCCCCCCACTTACCCCGCTCTGGCTCACAGAACAGAGAGGGCAGGTGTGCATTCCTCAAGCCCCACACACCACCCCCCGCCACCCCCCCTCCCGCACCCTCAACACTACCTGCCAGCCATGACTTCCTGGCCCACCTCCAAAGCACAGCCAGGGTGTGGCTAATGGGAGCTAGTGGGCTACAGGAGGCTCTAATTCTGACGGGGGGGGGGGGGGGGGGGGGGGGGCAGGTGAGTCCATTCTCTTTCTTCTCCTTCCGTATTCATATCGAATCCTGCAGAAGACGCTCAAGAAAATCTTTTTTCTTTGCTCAGGAAAAGATGCGGCTTTTCAAACTTAAGCTTACTGTATATTCAAGGAACATTGTCCTTACATTTGACTCGCACGCACATGCAAGCGTCCCACTTTTCCATCATAAATTCACAAATTTGGCAAGTAAGATGGAGAGCTCAACTTATCAAACTGCTTGTTTGAAGAAGAAAGAAAAAAATGCTTTTAATTGTTAATAAAAGTTAAGGACAAAGGTTGATTGAATCCCAGCCTTAGTTTCAGAAGACTGCTCATTACATCGTGGGCTCGTTCCAATCGCTTATTTTATCTGTCCTTGTCTCCTTGTCCCTTGGCTGACCCACAAATTGATTGAGGTCCGCTATCTTTAAGGACATTCCAACCCGTTAAATGCTCCTTGAAGGAGCTAAGAGCCAGGAGCTAGGAGGCTCACAAAGTGCATCCTCTGCGGAAGTATTCTTTCAAAATGTGAGACTTATATCTGTAGATCCATTGATCCCCATCAGATCCCCATTGCATAAAAGCATGCTCAAGAAGTTCAGCTGCTGTTCAGACCAAACATCAGAATGGTGAATGTGATTTACGTGACTTTGACTGTGAAATAATTGTTGGGGTGGTATGAATATCTCAGGAACTGCTGAGAATCTTCTGGGACTTTCACACACAACTAGAGTTTATAGAGAATGGTGTGAAAAACAGAAAAAAGAAAATCCAGTGTGGGCAAAAAAAACCTTGAAAAAACACATTGATAATGTGAGAGGTCAGGGGAGAATGGCCAGACTGGTTCAAGCTGACAGGAAGGCGACAGCTACTCAAATAGCCACAAGTTACAACAGTGGTATGCAGAAAGACATCTCTGATTACATAACACATCGAACCTTGGACGGACTACAGCAGCAGAAGACAAATAAGTCCAATAAATATTTAATAAAGTGGTCGCTGAGTGTAGAACAAAGAGAATACTGGACTTGTATTGTTCATGGCATGCATAGCTTCTGACGTAACATGCTATTAATCCCTCAGAACATGAAAAGCTGAAGAAAACTACATTAACTGCTAGCTAGAATTCTGGGATTGCAACTGAAAAGCAGCATACACAGGGGTCCTCCAGGAGCCAGTTTGAGAGCCACTGACTTAATTACCTTTGTGCCTGGAGGACCGCTCTGTCCAAATGACTTACAGTACAGTACGCAGCTGACAGCCCGAATGGCTGAGAGGTGGCTAACGCAGTCCGGGCCCGCATTGACCCGCTCGCTCGAGCACTTGATTACAGTGTCCTCAGCCCTGTGAAACCCGGCTGCAACTTTTTAGGATGAATTCCCCGCTTCCCCGAAACACCACACCGCACTCCTCCCATCCATGCAAATCATTCCATTAAAATAACCGCTGCGGGTTTTTGCCCGAGACTGGTCGTTTGTAACTGACGGCCCTTGTGTCTGCGAACAGCCCTCATCCCGCTCTCTCTACCCACAAATTTTAGCCAGACGGTCAACCGCAGCAGTAATTGTGAATCCCCCTAAATCAACTGCCAGTTCGGGAATTTTAGCGTCTTTTACTGCTAAATGACTGGACTGCGCTTACATTTGTGTGTGTGTGTGTGTGTGTGTGTAAGAGAGAGAGAATGAGTGAGAGAAAAAGAGAGAGAGTGCATGGGCATGTCAGTGTGTAATAAGGCAAGATGTATCACAATCTTGTCCATGGGCTCTAAGCACAACAAAACAATCATTCCCGGGGGCATTTTTCAGATTGCCACACATGCACGCATATGGATAGACAGACAGACAGACAGACAGACACAAACACACACACACACAGATACACACAGAAACACACACACACACACACACACACAGATACACATAGAAACACACACACACAGATACACACAGAAACAGAAACACACACACACACACACACACACACACAGATACACATAGAAACACACACACACAGATACACACAGAAACAGAAACACACACACACACACACACACACACACCGGGCTCCCTGTAGCCCTGACCTTGCTGTTGCTCCAAGGAGAATCAATGGCGTTTTTCTGAAGTGAAACCTTAGCTGAATGACAGTGGAGCTCACAGGAATGCACTCCTGCAAATCTCTGCAGGACACTAACCCCTGGGATAAGAGCTGTCCTCTCCCCAAGCCCCGGAGGCACCTCTCTCTCTCTCTCTCTCTCTCTCGCTCTCTCTCTCTCTCTCTCTCTCTTTCTTTCTTTCCCTCTCTCTCGCTCTCACTCTCCATCTTGCTCTCCACAAATCAGTCCTTCAGTCAGTGGTCTGTGTGTGCCAGTGTGTGCTTGATTGAGTGTGTATGAGTGTGTGTGTGTGTGTGTGCATGGAGGATAAAGGATTCTGGACTGCTTGCCTTGCTGCTGGTAAAATTGAGAATATGAATGTTGTGTCTTAGCCTGTGTAGTGACCTTCAGGGGTGACACTGATGAGTAGAGCGACATTTGAGCCTTGGGAAACATGTATGTGATTTTAACCATCACACCACTCCAGCACAGCTCTGTACAGTGGGGAAGGGCTATAGTGAGCCAGCCCGGTTCAGCTCTACTGTGGGAATATATATAGGCTGATAGCAAGGTATATAATTATGAGCGCAGCACAAGACAGCCTGATCATATGGTAGATTAACCAACTTATGATAAGAATTAATCATTTAAATAAAACAACTATACCAGCTGACAGGTTATGGCACGGACTACTGCAGGAAGGAGGAAGAACAGGAGGAAGGAGATTCACCAAAATCTAATGCACGTGTGCATGTGTGTGTTAGGGTTTGGGCGTGTGTCTGAGCGTGTTCTTATGTAAATCTCCAGTGACATCACTATCCCGGTGAAAAGGCCGCTGAAAGCGTTAGCGCCATTGAGCGGCGGACACAGACAGCGCTGTAAATCAGCACTCTGGTACATTCACCCTGATTAGCCCGTAGAGCTGAGGCCCGGTCAACCTCCCACACAATGCAGCCCCCCCCCTCTCAGCGCGGGAGTTATAGCCAATCCATTACACTGAGATACGCCTGCTACTGACAGTCCACTGACACCCAGTCACACTAACATGGACAGATGGGAGGCAGGGGGGACATTAGCCAAAGTGCCTGAGGACTGCAATTAAGATCGACAACAACCCCCCCGCCCCCTACCACCACCCCCACCTCCCCCACCACCCCACACTGGACGCACACATCTCCTGACTCTACATTGACGGTGGTGGCTCTGGTTTCAAGGTTCAAAGGTCACACCGGGGAGGGAACTCCAGTTACAGTAGCGGGGTATGTGCTGTAGCCAGGGGGGGGTGTCAGACCGCCGTCTCCGCTGGCTGAAGCACATTGGTGGGTTAAGAGACCCACACGCTTGGTCTTCAAGGTTTTAAATTAGCTGCTGATTGAAAAGAGATGACAAAACCAGTATTCACACTGGCCCTCCAGAAGTCTAACACCCCTGTCCTACAACGAAGCTAAGAATATGCGCTCGAACTTTGGCCGACCGCACTGCGTACTGATTGGCCAACATCTTTGTGACATCATCAAGCAATCGTGCAGGACCAAAACCACTCCGTACAAAACAAAAAAATAACAGACTCTGCACTTATTTATGTTTGTGTACTGTATGTATTTACAGTACAGACGGACTGAAATGAATAATTTAGCACTTGGCAGAGTTCAGTCCTTACTGTAGGTGCATCAGGAATGCATCCAAGGTCACGAGGCGCGTTTCCCAAGCTGCTCAGCGCAGGGAGGCGAAGGTAACGGAATTCCTCTCAGCGCGAGGTCTTTCAGACGACCACGGAGCAAGCAGGGAGCCCTCCAAACCTTTACCGCTGAAAGAGTCTGCCAAAGATAGCGGGGTATTTATAAAACCAGTCAAGCTGAGAAGAGAGAACAAGAGGCAAGTACTGTGCCACTCTGGGAGGATGGAGGGATGGAGAGATGAAGGGGTGGATGGGTGAGTGGGTTGATGGAGGGATGGAGGAGTAGAGAGATGGAGGGGTGGATGGGTGGATGGGTGGGTGGAGGGAGGGATAGAGGGATGGAGGGGGGGATGGAGGGATGAGGAAGGGATAGATGGGGGATGGGTGGTGAAAAAGAAGATGACATAGGGGGTATAAATGCTGAGCTGTTTCTATGGAGGATCCTTCAGCTCCTCTTTCCTCTGACCTACAGGGATGGGTGAGCACACTGAATGACAAAAGCAATGAGAGGGAGGGATGGGGGAGGAGAGAGGAAGCAGGGAAGAGGGGGAAGTGAAGAGCGCTTGGGGGAGGGAGGGAGAGGGGGAGAGGAGAAAGACAACTGATATCAGGAAAAAGGTAGAAAACAGACAGACGGTCACCAAGGACTAGGGTAGGAAGAAAAGAATATGATGGACAGAAAGGCAGAAAACAGCAACAAACACAGAAAAAGACAAACAGACAGCTTCCATAGAGAATCTTGAGCTTACATAAATGACCCGCCGACACGGAATGAGCAAGGAAACGCGGAACGTGAAGCTGACGGCTTTGGACGGGTTACGCAAACAGCGCCCCGCACGCTCAAACACAGCGGCGAAACCGGTGGCTCACTTCCTCCTGTCCTCACCAGCCGTGAGGGCACGGGGTGGGGGCAGAGCCGGGGTACCGCAGCCCCGACCGAGTCTCTGCGCCCGGCGCGCGCCGATCAGATTACCCAGAGTGCCGCAGTTCCCCCTCTCTCCGTTTGCTGTTTCCCCCTCTCCGTGCGACACGGGCGACCGTGGTGCAGGAGACGCGTCGCCGTGGTGACCGCAGGCTTGGTGCAGAACGTGGGGGGGGGGGGTTATGACGACCTCTTTGGAGGTTTTAGCGGTTTCGCTTAAGGGGGGCGGAGTTGTGTTGAGCAGGAAGAAGAGGGGGGGGGGGTTGGCTGCTCAATGTCATTTGGAGGTTGTGGGGGTTAATATGCGCACACCCTCATATTCTTATCAAAGAATGCACACACTGACGCACACACACACACACACACACACACACACACACACATTAGAGTCCCTGAGCTATGCACTCGCATATAAAAATATTCATTTAAAAAAAATAAGTTTGATTCAGGTGACACTGTGGATACGATTGTAAGACGTGTGTACTCAACAACGGTCCTATTATCGGAAACATACAATAACAACACAAAATAACAAAAAAACTGATAAACAACATTTCGATTGAGAGGAATTGCTATGGTTAGCAAACCTAACAACCCGTGACCCGCGCTACGTGGAATGCTCCGGGTCCTTAATCAAACACCCTTTTCATCCGTCCTGTGTTCCAGGTCGCGTACGCAGCTAGCACCATAAACACGCAAACCACACATATCTGATCTGAGGTGGCATTTGTCTGCGCTGATTGACACCATTAAGATCTTTAGACGGCTGATGCGTCAAAAAGCCGCAGAAAGAACCCAGAGAAAGAGCGCACTGATTTCAAATGGAGAAACCGAGGAAACCACAGACAAAAATGAGCGGGTGCAGTTCTTCGCAACCCTCTTGCCTGTTTTCTGTTTGTGAGGGTAATTATTTCACAGCCAGTGGAAGAAGGCAGACGGTGTGAGACAGCTGCATCGCACTGATAGCAGCCCCCTTAGGGCTGTCTGCACCAAGCTAAGGATAACCTTCTCATAACGTTAATTTGGAGCGAATGTTAACCCACAGTTATTACTAACCCAAAGCTAACATTTAGCTTTTGCTAAAGCTATCCCAGACCTGCTGTGGACCAGCTAATGCCAATCCAAAACTAATGTTAGCCAAAAGCTAATGTTAACCCACATCTGGTGGTAACCCGAACCTGCCGTAAAACAGCTAACGCTAACCTGAAGTCAATGGGTACAACAATGATAACCCACAGCTGTTCTAATTAGCAGCTATTGCTAACCACTAGTCCACGCTGGGTGTGAAACTGGGTGCCTTACATATTTAGCCACACTTCAATGACAAATCTAAATCCTGCACTGAAAATGTACTTTCTACTACATAAAATACATTTATACAGGCACATATTTTACTGCAGCAATTACAATCAAGGGCACTCTGGCACTGCTAAACCTTGGATGTGAAACTGCAACCTTGACTGGCATTTATTAAGATGTTCATTGCTATAATGTTTTACAACTGTAACTGTAACCTCTGAACCTACAGGCAACTGTAACTGTAACCACAGAAAAGTCTAGTTCCTTAAATACTACACTCCACAGCACACCAAAAACTCTCCCCTCCGAGTATTTCCCAGGCATGACCCTAACCCAGAAGCAATGGTGTTGGCCACAGGACCATTGACTAACTAATGAACGAATTATCCCTGCATTAATGAACTGTGATTCAGTGACCAAACTTTGAATTGTTCCCCCGAAAAGGTTGACTGTCTTTATTTACTCGTGGTAAACTGCTGAATCAATTAAGCCCATTTCTGAGAACAAACCTCTATAAACCCGGATCTGAGGAGGTCAGATAATTATACGCACAGAACACAACATTCCAACCCAGTAAAAAGACACAGCACAGGGACACTCACACACACGCATTCCCAGACCACTCAGAACTGCGGTTCTATGGACACTAAGGAGCGCGCCCCTGAGTATCAACCCTGCGGAAACAGCGAGCAAACAGGAAGGTTCCCATTGACTTATTATTCTTATTATGTCTGTTCTTTGGCAGATGGCCCACACCAAGGGTGACTTACACCTCTTCCATATGGCCCGTAAGCAGCTGAGCGTTTACGGAAGCTATTCGGTTTAGGGGCTTTACTCAAGGGTACAGTAAAACTGCAGTGCCCCCACTTTGGAATCAAACCCACTGCCACATGGTTTAACATGCTGGCTCCTTCCCATCTGGGGTGGTGAGCAAAAAATACCAACCTCCAAACCAGAGGTCATACAAGTTCTCCCACCAATGGTCTCTCAATACATGTACATAACGTTCCTTCAACATTTATCTTAGTTTCTCTTCGCATTTTTGCAATGCCCCCCTCAATGTTTACCCAATGTTCCTTTTGCATTTATCTAACGCGACCCAATATTTATCTATCGCTGCATTATCCTAACTCCCCTAAGCATGTACCTGTGCTTCCTCAACTTCTACCTAACGCTCCCACAATGTTGGCCTAACGCTCCCACAATGTTGGCCTAATGCTACCCGAATATGTACCGAATGCTCTAGCAATATTAGCAGGGTTAACAAAATAACACTTTCACATCTGACAAAGAACTCGATGAGGGAAGAGTCTGAAACAGTGCAAGAACACCAGTCTACTATTGGTCACCTGTCCACACTTCCTAGAAGTCACCTGTGCCACCCTTACTAACGGTCACCTGTGCCACCCTTACTAACGGTCACCTGTGCCACCCTTACTAACGGTCACCTGTGCCACACTTACTAACGGTCACCTGTCCACACTTCCTAAAAGTCACCTGTGCCACCCTTACTAACAGTCACCTGAGCCACCCTTACTAACTGTGCCATCCATACTAACGGTCACCTGTCCACACTTCCTAATAGTCACCTGTGCTACCCTTACTAACGGTCACCTGAGCCATCCATCTTAACGGTGACATATGCCTGACTGGGTTCTGGCAGTCTGAAAATATCTCCTGTCTACCTCTTGCTTCCTACAAATTAAGGTGCTTGAGAGCATCCCATGAATTCGCACCACACTCATTTTCACCTGCATTCATACGCCACCGGGAGTTTAACTTGAGATAAAGAATGCACAGGAATGTTCATCTGGCTTTCGAGGGCCAAAGTTGGGCTTTCTAACGGCAAACGTTTTTGCTTTTTAATGAATCGAGACTCTCAAACTCGACGTACGCACAAACTCACCCAGAATCATCCCACAACTTCTCTTCTCCTCCCCGGGGCTTCTCCTTGCTCCCTCGTTTCCCCGTTCCTCCTCTCACTGCTCCTCGACTGCCCCCCCACCCCAAAGATCGAGAGCTCCAAATCCTCTTCCACGTAACTCGCTCAGATGAAGGTCATTTCCTTTTTTTAAAAAGAAAGGAGTAAGTAAAGTCCAGCACTTGTAAGGCTGCCTCTAACCCTCTCTCCTCTCTTCAGCCAGGCTCCGTGCACGGTGAATTTTTGGAAGCCGGAGAAGAATTCCTGCAGTTGCGTTGTTTTCTGAAGGGGGGGGTTGGGTAAAACAGGTAGGGGGACAGTCCCACAGGGATAAATGATAACAAGAATAATAATTCTTAGAAAAGAAACAGTAGAGCCCCAGAGTATTTAAAAAAAAAAGGATTAAATCCACAGCAGGAAAAGCAGGATGTATGGAGGTCCACTACAAAAGCACTGAAAACAGGGTCTCCCTCTCAGCGTGAGCATTTCAGAGAAGTACAGGAGAGCACGCTGAGGCACACTGTCAAGCTGGTGCCTGCTTCTTTCCTTGCAATCCGCTCTCTCTCTCTCTCTCTCTCTCGGTGTCTCTCTCCCCCTCTCTCTCTCCCTCTGATTCTGTTTTTTTTTGGTCGGGTTGGGTATAACCTAAAGGCACCTTACATGCCTGCGCTCTGATTGGTGGCAGCTCCGGCCAATGGGAAAGGCAGCAGCCGCTTGTCATCCTGCAGAGTTTAAGTCATGAAAGCAGACAGTGTGGGACTAATAATGCCACTGTCCCTCCCTCCCTCCTCCTGCTTCCCTTGCTCTCTTCTCAGCTTGTCAGTACGGCTTGCTCGCATGTGGGTTTAACACCCCTCCCTCCCCTCCCCTTTATTCTTTTATCGTTTGTGGCTCCCTCCCTCGCTCCCTTCCTCTCTCTCTCTCTCTTCCTTCATCCCTGTGACTGTGAACTTGCCGAGTGTCTAATCTGTTCACGTCGTCTCTCCTCCTCATCTGTCAATGTGAGACTCCGTGCTCCTCCGTGCTCTTTTCTGCCTTTTCTGTGACTGCCTCGGAGGGGGGAGGGGGGAGGGGGGGAGAGTGATGGAATGGAACATGACAGAGCTGGGGGGAGAGAGAGAAAGGAGGAGGGGAAGAGATTAAACTAAACTCAGATTGACAGAGATGGAGAGGTATGGAGTGACAGAGGTGAGTGAAGAGAGAGAGAAAGAGAGAGAGGGAGAGAGAATGAGAGAGGGTGAGAGAGAGAGAGAGAGAGAGAGAGAGAGAGAGAGAGAGAGAGGAGAGGAGAGGAGAGGAGAGGAGAGGAGAGGAGAGGAGAGAGAGAGAGAGAGAGAGAGAGAGAGAGAGAGAGAGAGAGGCTGAAAGGCATAAATAAGCTCAGGGGGTGATTAATTGTGCCACAGAGCTTTTTCAGTACTTAGCTCAGGACAAAAACACAACTGTTGGCAGATGAAAATTGAACAAATAAAACAAACAGGAGCAGAGTGTGTAATGCAAGGCATGCTCGACTGTACAGGAGGGTTCAGTGGACGCTCTGCAGCTTTATTCTCTCAACAACTGTGTGTGTGTGTGTGTGTGTGTGTGAGAGAGAGAGAGAGAGAGAGAGAGAGAGAGAGAGAGAGACTGTGTGTGTATGTGTGTGTGTGTGTGTGTGTGTGTGTGTGTGAGCAGGATCAGAGGGCCAGAGCACTACTGAGAATCCTTCTGAGACAGACTAACAGGACTGTTAAAGTGTCAACTGTGAGCATGAACATGCACGCATGCATGCACACACACACACACACACACACACACACAAACACATTACACAAGTATACGCATACACTCATGAACACACACACAACGACAAATTCCCTTGTACATACACTTAGACATATTTCACAAATTGTATGTTGTTTGTAGTAGTCACAGATTGTCAACTAAACTATAAAACATGATTGGATGGTTGGGGACATATTTGAGTCTCATTCCTATGCAACCAGTACCCCCACAGTACAGGATATCTGCGATCCATATCTGGCACAGTACAGTAGTTTGCGGCAAAGTAAGTTTTATGTTAAAATACCACACTGTTTGGTGCAGAACAGTCAATTTTGGGTTCCAATCCAAGCACAAAGGTTCTGATGCAGAACAGTCAATTTTGGGTTCTGGCCCAGACATAAACATTTTGATGCAGAACAGGCCATTTTGGGTTTGAATCCAGGCATGAAGGTTCTGATGCAGAACAGTCAATTTTGGGTTCTGGCCCAGGCACAAAGGTTCTGTTGCGCAACAGTGGATCCTGGGTTCCGGTCCAGGTGTACTGGCTCTAGCACAGAACAGTGGAAGCGCTCAGCACATTGGTTCCCTGGTCATAGGAGTGTGTGCAGCAGAGGCGACGGTGCTGGTTCCCTGACTGTACGAGCACGCAACAGCCACAGAAGGCGATGGCGATGGTCGGGTCCAGGTGTACTGGCACAGAACAGTGGCGTGTGGGAAGCGCTCAGCGCACTGCTTCCTTGGCCGTAGGAGTGCGCGAGACAGCCACAGAGGCGCTGGTTCCCTGGCCATACGGCCACAGAGGCGCTGGTTCCCTGGCCATACGACCACAGAGGCGCTGGTTCCCTGGCCATACGACCACAGAGGCGCTGGTTCCCTGGCCATACGGCCACAGAGGCGCTGGTTCCTTGCCATACGACCACAGAGGCGCTGGTTCCCTGGCCATACGGCCACAGAGGCGCTGGTTCCCTGGCCATACGGCCACAGAGGCGCTGGTTCCCTGGCCATACGACCACAGAGGCGCTGGTTCCCTGGCCATACGACCACAGAGGCGCTGGTTCCCTGGCCATACGACCACAGAGGCGCTGGTTCGTCAGGTCCAGGTGTACAGGCTGAAGCGCAGAGCGGTGGCGTGTGGGAAGCGTTCAGCGCGCTGGTTCCCTGGCCGTAGGAGCGCGCGCAACAGCCGCAGAGCCGATAGCGCTGGTCGGGTTTCCTCATTAGCAGCACAGCTATCAATAATGCAGGGCGGGGTCGTGTCGCGCTCAATGGCCCGAGTGCTAATGTGCTGTCCCGCAGGGCGGGGCCCGGGGCCGGCAGGACTTTAATAGATGTCACCGTGAGAGGGGGAAATCCGAGCAGGGGGATCGCATCGCAGCCCCCAGGGAGAGGAGGGGGAGGGGGGGGGAGATTACAGGCAGGGCCTGGGATGAGCACGGGGGGGGAAGGACAGGACATTAAGAACGGGAACAGGAGGGCTGAGGCCTGCGACTTCACTTATCGATCGGATCCGCCATTGGGCGACCGCCAGCCGGCTTCCTGGCGCGGCTGCGGACCGCGCGAATACCTGCTTTTACTCAACGCTGCAGGGTAGAGGGCTAGAGAGGCCTGTCCACACCAAGACCGATAACTACCACAGACACTACATTGTTTAAAAAAACGTTCTAACTCAAGTGGATGTCGGAATCCATGCTGCAACTACAATGACAACGACAGTGATGAACTATACTGTTGGGATCCCCTTCAAAACTTTTTTCAGCTGCATGAACAATAATACACTGACTGCCAATCAAAATCAAACTATATTTACATGGCAGATGACATAGCTGATAGACTACTCACAGAACGCTATCGTTCATCAGTGTGGATGCTCACGTTGTTCTCTTTATCGGCACATAGTTATCATTCTTGGTGTGGACTGGTCTTAAAGGTCAACATAGGTCATTTCGGACTTCTAATGGTCAAGAAAGGAATAGCAGCAACAACCTATATCCCTCTGTAAATGTGGTGATGTTGAAACGCCATTGGCTGTGGCAATTAGAACCAATTTTTGCTTGAATTATTGTACAGCTATACAATGTTTTGGTACAGCGTGTCGAGCCATCAACAGTAAATTTTGAAACCCAAATTTAAGGACTATAAACACAGGCAGAGGGTGAGTCAACATGTCAGTGAGCCCTTTTCAAAGGGGGGGAAGGTGGGGATAGTAAGGATGGCGGTTGGTGCTTAGGTGGCAGTGTAGTGTAACGGTTAAGGAAATGAGCTCGGAAGTCTGAGGTAGCAGTTGAAATTCCTAAGTCAACATCCAACCCTGTAAAGTGAATTATATATATCCACAAAAGTAGCCTTTCCAAGCCGCTCTGCATAAGAGCATCTACTAAGTGGTAAAATGTATCCGTAAATGTCCGTCAAACAACCGTCCGGCCAATCGAGACTCAGATTTAAGGCTGTGCTTTGGCACCTCTGCCAGGGAAATTAGTGTAAACAAGGAGAATGTGCACAGCACAGCAGTGACCAGACACAACAGCACAGAGCGGGGGCCATCCCAACAGCAAAACAGATTCATGAGTCGCAATTAATCCCACAGCAATTTGCGCACATAAACACAACGTTATTTTAGTTTTATAAGCCAATATATTTTTTAAATGCTTTCAGAATGCCATAATGTGAGATACATACACACACAGTACACGCACGGACGCACGGACGCACACACACACAGGGAGAGATGAAGGGAAAAAGCCCACATTGCAGGTAGGCTGAACAAAGCCCCGTCTGACTGTGACGGAAGAAGGTGGCACTATGGTGTGAACCACTCAGGAATATGAAACTTATCTGTTTCCTGTCCTGTCTGGTCCTTAAGGGCAGTGTCCAAAAGGTCAACCTTTTTCTGATCTTTAAGATGAGCAAACACGTTTGGAAAAGGATCAGAATGCTGTGTCTGGGCACATAATGGATTCAATGACTCTGGGGGGGGGAGGAGGGAGCTTCAGGGTTCAGAGAGCACAGTAAAGGTAAAGACTGACACACACAGACCAGCACTTCTGGAGAGAAGTGCTAATATTATTATCATTGGCTATTTGCCAATGTGACTGATGCACCGGCATATTTATATACAGTGGCACCCTTAACAGAGATGGACAAAAAGGCTGCATATAATAAACAACACTGATAATGATCTATATTTTATGTTCAAACATACAGGAAAACTATATACTTGGATTTCAATAAATGTTGTTGTTTCAATTTTTTTATTGAGTAATCTCTTTTTTTCTTAAAATCACAGGTGCCACAATTATTGGCACCCCTAACAATTATTGTAGATATAATCAAACAATACAGCTATATTTTCACATTCCATCACTTCCTGCATAAAAGATGAGGCAACAAATCCCTTTGCAACAAAGAAAAGGCTATCGATTGTCATTTCAGAAGACACAGATGGTAATTGACCATCACAAGTCAGGTAATGGATATAAAAAAAATACATAAACAGTTAAACATACCACTTAGCACTGTAAGGGCTAAAACATATGGAATGCTTGCCCACTGTACTTACTGTATTATCCATGAATGCTAGAATTTTGCTGCAAATTTGCTGGAACAAATACAAACACAAGCCAGATAAGGTAGAATTCTGTCATAAAGTAGCAGCTGTCCATAGCCATGGCCAACATCGTGTCTATAGTTCACACACTAAAACTATGGCTGAGTCCTTAGGCTAAGTCAGTACAGCTATGATACCTCACTACTGGGAACAACAGGGCCAATCTCCTGGACCTGACTGGAACCTGCTCTACTGGGTCACAAGGGCAACTCAAACCACAGCACCACAGCAAATGGTGTTCCCACCACTGTTACCACTGTTAATGCCACCATTTTGGCACTAATTTCTGTAATTTGCCTCTAACAAGTCCAGGTCAATGACAATGCAATAATGTTATTGCAATACGCTGCCTTGCTGCCAAAGTCATTTCCCTAAGCTTTGTCGCCCCCTGGTGGTGGAGTGAAGGCAGCACAGCACCACACACACCACATTCATCAGAACCCTCCTTTTTTACATCAGGATGTGAAAGTTCAGTCTTAAGTCATGAACACCAAGTAGGAATGCAAAAGACATCCTGTGAAAACACAGACGTCTGCAACAAAACCATTGGAACACAACCTAAGACGGTCAAGGCTCTTTCAACCCAATGTTGTAGAAGAGAGCAATCAGAAACTACTGTACCACACACACACATCCAGACTGCAACAGCAGAGCTGTGTATATGAAAAAGGAGCGCTGCCAGGGTACTGGTGCGTACTGTACACACAAAGTGATGTGCTGCTCCAACAGACACAGGCCAAAAGATTCAAACAAACACATTTCTTCATTTTTTCGCACTATTAAACACAGTAAGAGGAGCGATGTCAAATGAATGCTAGTCAGAAACGGGGATGGAGGATTCAATGGGGACATGTCAAGGAGAAACCTCACTTGTACAAGAAAAAAAACACCACAGCTCTAAGTTTAAATGCTGCTACACACACACACACACACACAGAAACTCACACACACTGCATGTGTGTTTCTGTATGTTCATATACAGTGAAGCACACACAGACTCACAACCACAAAATGGAACTCCCACAAAGACACATACACTGAACGGCACACACACAGACACTTGCATTTACTGTAAGCACAGCAAAACATGCACATACATAAACACCAACACAATGAAACACGCACCGTGAAACCAACACATACATAAACACCCACACAATGAAACACGCACAGTGAAACTGACACATACATAAACACCCACACAATGAAACACTCACAGTGAAACTGACACATACATAAACACCCACACAATGAAACACGCACAATGAAACTGACACATACATAAACACCCACACAATGAAACACGCACAGTGAAACTGACACATACATAAACACCCACACAATGAAACACGCACAGTGAAACTGACACATACATAAACACCCACACAATGAAACACTCACAGTGAAACTGACACATACATAAACACCCGCACAATGAAACACGCACAGTGAAACTGACGCATACACGCAGGGAAATATACACACACAGACGTGCACGAACACACACACGCGCACACACACACGCGCACACGCACGCGCACACACGCGCACACACGCACACGCAAAAATTCAATGGAATCCTCATGAGCAATGCAGATTAATCCCTTAGCCGATGTTCCAAAAATAATTCAAAATCCCCTTAAACTGCAGAGGCCCAAAGCCAGGACTCTCATTGAAGGTTTCATTTCTGATTGTCCTCCACTGCAGCAGAAATCCCAGGGTTAGGATCTATTTCTGCTCTGACTGTCACACTATGGGGCTTCAATAATCTTTAATCACATTGAAATAGAGGAAATAACTGCAAGCAGCCAGATCACTGAATGCGAATACTTCTTTCATTATGAAAACAAGTTACCAGACCAGATCTGCAATGTGATGAAATATTTAACGTAGAAAGACCAGGGTCACCACTGCAGAAAAGGCAGCTTTCATAAGCCTGCCTCAGCTCACTAATCCTGAAGCGGTTATTCGGTTGGCATGAGAAGGGGAGATCTGAATGGACAGTTGAACAGTCTCAGTTGTGGTCAGATTTAACCACATAACCTTGCTGCCTCTGGTCAGGGGATATAGGCCCGGCTCTTCAATCCTGAGAAAATCATATTTCATCGTCATATAAAACAAGAAAGGCCCTTACAGTGTATGTCCCCGCAGTAAATTACCTTCACTTAAATGACTTTCACCCCCTGGTTCCTCTCTCCTTCGCTCCACAGCGTTAGTGTTTGGCCTGGGCACACATCACACTTCAGATCTTGTGTTCCTTACAACACCTAGCTGATGAATTTAGAGACTACGCAGAAAGGTCAAAGTTGAAGTGGGCGGGCTGTATTGCTAAAAACGTTCCTTCCTTTGCACTTGGCCCATCAGAGAGCCAGGAATCACAAAATAGACAAAGTTTCTGAATTAGTAAAAAACAAATCTAGTGGAAATCGGTGCCTTCAGACATAAGCGACAGTTTGGAAGTTAGTGAGGGGAAGAAACAGGATTTATGAATATGGATTCCAGATGCCCGGTGCAGTTAGCATGCTATTATATATAACTTGTTTGCATATGAGCACAATTAAAAAATGCTATTATTCACTTGGCATGTTCGATACGGTTCTGAATTTAATCTGCGATTCTTTCTGTTTAAAGAACCGTGTGAGTGTGTCTGTGTGTCTGTGAGAGACAAAAGTGTAATAATGGGAGAGTTAGTGTGGGTATGTGCATTTCTGTGTGAGATGTGAGGGCATACATGTGCAGGTATGAGAGTGACTGTGTGTGTGTGTGTGTGAGTGTGTGTGTATCGGCATAGTCTGCAGAGGGGAATGTTGATGTTGACTGTTACGCCCTCGCACGGCGATGGCAGTTTTACACTCACGGTCGAAGGCAAACGCCTCCTCCCTCCTAACTCTTGCTAACCCACCCCGCCCGCCCACCGAACTCACAGCACACAAACGGAGGAATGACCAGGCCCAGCTGTCCTCTGCCCATGCCTGCGGTTCACCAGCTCCATGGCGGGCATCCCGGACACGACACACCAGCTTCGGTTCCAGCTCATGGTCAGAGTGAAAAAACCTTTCAGCTGGAAGTCACATTGCGTAATGGCCAGCTGAAAGCACTACAAGCAAAGCCTGCCAACAAACGCGTCACGTGCGGAAGAGGTCGAGTACACAGGCAGACCCTGGATTATTGACTTTGCCAGGAGGGCCGTGACATCACAGCTGAGGGGGTGCACCTCGGTAGGCAGGCCCCAGTGAAACCTATTTTCCTTTCATTCAGGACCTTTTACTGTTTGGGCAGCAGTTGATTTTGGGTCTATTTTTGCCATTTGTTTATCTGTCTACTCATAACTGAAACTGAAAAAGGTGGTGATAAATCTAAGAAGAAAAACACCCGCACTGCAGCCAGCTACGTTGCTGGGCATTTGATTTAAAATGACGATACATTACATATACATTGGTAGACACCACATCCGAGCTGTTTTTTTGCATTCGGGTAAAGCACCCTGCTCATGCTGTAGGTATATTGGGACCTGAGCCAAAATCCTCCTGCTTGTACAGTAAGTTCTGTCATGGCTCAGACGCATAACTCTGATGCCTTGACACTTGCAACAAATTTGAATTCTTTATTATTGAGTGCAGACATATGGCTCCCAAAAACATGAGATCCTTGGCTCCTATCATTTCTCAATAGCAGAAAAAGACAGATCCAGTTGGCAGTATTTCCAGAACATTCATCAGTCTCCAGCTGCTTTTGGTTATTTTGTGTAATGGTGCGGTTTCAGGCACTTACACCACATGAGCCTCACATCTCTGACTGGCTCAGGGACTCCCATGAGTCCTCTGGGTTCTATGAGAAGAATAGTGTAAAAAAGAGTCCCATCACCTCCTTACAGCACAGACCAATCAGGCCCAGCTTACCGCCATGTCAGTAACCATTGGGTTCATGTGCGCTGCTTTTATGGCTAGCTGACAGAACAGCAAAATCCCACTAAATGAACTAGCTACAGTGGCTAGTTAGCCGACTAACATGAGGCCAAACATGCAAAACTCTAAAGGGCAACAAGGCGGTAACACTAAGGGGAAATTCAGCTTTGTTTCCTGTGCATTTAAGCTCCAAAATGGAGCATAATTTGGATTTGAAAGGGGCATAAACACTGTTGGAGCTCAGGGTCTGTGGATCTGCACACAGCCTACCCCTGCGTCTAGCACGGGTCACGTGACATGCTAAAGCCTCGTACACAGCAACAGCCAAGTGAGTTACATACTCACTATAGTATAATTGATATTATACTGTAATATCAATGATTTTTAAAAGCTTCACTTGACCAATTTACCCAATCAATCTACTAATCTGTGTGGCCATATTTCTGACAGTGCCCCAAACAAGCAGGTAGCCATTCAGGTTTAAGACTAACTGCCTTAGTGCATTATTTTACACTGAATAAAATGGAAGGTTTTTATTCAGTGTAACTTTAACAGTTTAAAGTGAGTGCTTAAAAGCAATTACATTTCCGATATTTCACACCTTCGTCATCAAAATTGTTATCTTCTGACAGTGTTTGGATCGTTGAACGGATGACTTTAGAGGGAAAAGGCTAGACAAACCCAAGTATTGAGATAGCATAGCGTTGAGACTGAGCCACAGCCTTACCTGAGCCCCACATTAACAGCCTCGGTCCTCTCTTCTTTCCTCCAACTCTATCTGTTCGCTCGGCACTGTAACCGTTTTCCCCAGGAGTTTCCGTGTGCGGGTGTCTCTGCGGGCGGTTGAGTACCGGGATGACTTCAGCAGACCCGGCCTTCACTGTGCTGGGAAGCGGGAAGATGTCTTCCGCAAGACTGGAAGATCCTGAGCGGTTTCCCTCCGGAGAGCCGATGAGAACTTCTACACAACGACGGCAACAGCCCACAGAGGCTGCGTCTGGGGGAGGGGGGGGGGTGGTGGAGAGGGAGAGAGAGAGAGAGAGAGAGAGAGAGAGAGAGAGGGAGAGAGAGGGGGAGAGCAAACATGCTGCACTGTCGCCCTTCTCTCCCTCTCCCCGGCTGTGCTTTTCACCCCTGTGAGAAATCGCAACAAGTGCAAAGGGATTCCAGCAGCCAATCAGGTTGGGACTTGAGTAATTGGGGACAACTGTCAAGGAAAGTGGGGGTGGGGGGGTGGCAAAGAGAGGGTCGAGTGTCAATGGGAGCTCATAGAGGAAAGTGGGGGCACTCAGACTTACAGTAGGAGGACAGGAGTCTTGCTTGTTCATCTGAGGATTTTTACACACTTGCTTTGAGGCCCACGTCCACACTTCCTGGCATGATTATTATTATTTTTTTATTTTTTTATTTTTTTTTGGCAGATACCCTTAGCCATGTGAGTTACAGTACACATATTACATTTCTACAGCCGGATATTAGCCAGATCAACTCGCTGTACAAGGTACTGTATTTGTAGCTTGAGTGTAAAGACACCATCATAACCTAGGAATCTAACCGCTGGACTTTCAGCTCCAAGACTCGTTGTGAGTGTACTGCTGCCCTCAACAGTGTACTGCTGCCCTCTACCTGAAGAGATTTATAAAGGGTTAAAGAGCAACTGAGCTCATAACCTGGAGGCTGCAGGTTCAATTCCCTGGGAGGAAAATTGTACCATTGAGCAAGCAAGGAACCTGACCTAAATGACTCAGGTAAATACTGCAGTGAATGCCAGTCCTTGAACTTGCGTGTGCTTCCACGGACAGTTAACTAGTTCTTGATTAAACGCGCATTTGTTGAGCTCTGTTGATGTCATGAGTAAATTTGTTGGTATATTTGGAAAGAGACATTCCTGTTCAGTTTTTCAGCACATTGTCGGTGCACTGATAGGCATGATAGATGAGACCCGCAGAGGTCATTATATCATGGTAAACTGGACCCAAAAAGTTGTAAATTAGTCCTGACATGCCATTCGCTCACATACTGCCAATAAGAGACCCCCTGCATTTGATTGGCCAGTTCTCCTGTAGCGCTGTATGTATGCACACACACACATACGTGGACACACACATGCAGGCATACACATAAACACACACACACACACACACACACACACACACACACCTTTCCCTGGACAGGCTGGGTAGAAAAGAGCAGAGGGAGGAAGGCAGTGATTTAGAGCAGTAAGCACATTCACCAGCTGAAGGCTTTCATATTGGGTTACAGGGCAAATGTGTACCCTCCCTCTGATGAATATGTCTTCCCATTAAAGTTATCCTCAACAGCACTGGGGAAGCCTTGAAAGGAAATATTTTTATGATGGTACATTTACAGCTGTCTGTGTGTGTGTGTGTGTGTGTGTGTGTGTGTGTGAGAGAGAGAGAGAGAGAGAGAGAGAGAGAGAGAGAGACAGAGAGAGAGAGAGAGAGAGAGAGAGAGAGAGAGAGAGAGGGGGGGAGAGAGAGAGAGTGTCAAGTCATAATGTATTTAAAGTGCATTTCACAGTGCAAGTCTCAAAACACTGTACATTTAAAAACATAAAATATCAGAGATAATGAAAGATAATACACCCTAACTGGGCAACAGCATAACAACAATAACAACCAAATTACATCAACAACATCAAAAAGTCATGAGGGGTTTGGGGGGTTGTACGAGGGTGTGAAAAAATGTGCTTTTAGTCTACTTGGAAAAATATTACGAGAACGTGCATGTCTCCTTGATGGGAGAAGAGCATTCCAAAGGCAGGGAGCACAGCATTGGAATGCCCTGCCCCCAGCTGATTTTCTTTAAACTAGGAAGTGCTAAAAGTCTGGCATCTTGGGAGTGTAGGGGGGATGCGGTGTAATAAGATTAGAGAGGTATGATTGTGAGAGTGTTTTATATGCAGTTATATTTCCAGTAGCAGTTGGAAATCTGCTCTAGTGTGCACTGGCAGCCAGGGGAGTGAAGACAGGATGGGAGTTACACTATATGTTCATATTTTCTAGTTTTTGTGAAGATACTGGCTGCAGTATTTTTAACAAGTTGGAGACTTTTAACGGTTGTTTTAGGTAGACCAGAGAAAAGGACATTACAGTAATCTAACCTGTGTGTGTGTGTGTGTGTGTGTGTGTGTGTAGTATGGACACATATGACAAATACATATACAATTTTTCCAGTAATCTAGGTACCGCTCCTAGTGCATATTCAGTAACGACTTTTCAGCCTTTTAATTATGCAAATTAAATTAATGCTAAACATGCTAAAACAATGTACTGGATATAAAAATAGTACTTTATTTGTATTATTCTGCCACTTGGGGGCGATGACGTGTTGCCGATATTCCTGTACAAAAACTGCAGAGAAATTACATGCATTTTCCCACTCACATTTAGGCATAAAACATGTGCGGTAAAATATGTGTGCGTCTTGTGTTTCAAACCAGGCACAGATTACAGGAACCTCCGTGATCCATCAATGCCGTTAAACAAAAATAAATAAAAAATGGATATTTCCCCTAATTTTTTTCAAAACAGCGGCGTTATGTTACTGTCAACATTGTTTATCGTGGCATTGAATTTCCTTCCGTTGTACCCCAGGTTGTAAGCGTCTCTGGTCCAGATCTGCGCCGAATATGCCGCGAAGTCAGCCGGAACCGGCTAAGATTTCCACCTGGCGGTGTGGCTAATAAATGGACATTCCCGTTCACCCTGTTCGTGGGCGAGCACACAGAAGCGTGCCCTGCAAATAGGACATACCACGGCTGGGCTAAAACAATAACATGCACACACAACAGCCCTTTTCGAATAAGACTGTCTTAAATCCCTGTCCTGCAAGAGCAGAATATTCCGTATCCGTGTCTCCTTCCTGGCTTTGGAGTCGAAAGACCACGAAATAAATTCAGGTGTCTCAATCAGTTGAACCGACTGCTCGTTAAATGACGTTGGTATAATACATCCAATAGCAGGCTTTATGAATCTAGTATTCGCAGAGCAACACCAGAATTGATCTTGTCTGTAGCAGGGAGACATGGATGAAGTGGTTCATTTCAAACCGTTCACGGACAAGCTGCACGCCTATGACCAAATGTACAGTTATGAGAGACGGCTGCAAACCTTCACCGACTGGCCTTTTCTGGAAGACTGCAAATGCACTCCTGAGCAGGTGAGTACCCCGTGCATTGGGCTCTGACCCTGTATGAGAATGATTAAACGACTGGAGGCCGATGAGCCGCGATGGTGAAGGCTACATGGCCTAAATTAAATGTCGAATGGCGATTCTTTGTACAAAACTAATTTTGGTTTAGGATTAAATGTATTATGTGACTATGAAACGGGGCCAATGTCGTATGTTGTATTTTTTTTTCTCATGGAGGAAAAACTAATTACTTGACGAAATGAATCGGTGGTGTTAGTTTTTGAGCGACGCATATGCACACCCCCATACCCCAAAATCCTTGCATTTGCATGTGTCCTGGAGGGAAGTTAATGCCATTTTCTCCTGATTTGTAGGATTGTGGGCCTATTTGACAATGTTCTGGTACTGCATGCGTTCACCTTTTCTTTTTAAAACTGCACTCCTTATGGTCCACAGAGACACGCAATTGATTAGATGTAGCAGGTGTAGTATTCTGTTGCGGTTGGTCCGCCGTCTCGTTTTCACCCTGCCCCTTACTGCTGGGTGAAGTGCCTGTTGACAGGACTCTAAAACTGGCACGCTCCACGTGGTTTGCTAATGAGACCGAATGTTTTTATTGGTTCGGCACAGTTGTGTGCCTCGGACTAAAATTACTGGTGCAAGACTGCGATGCATGTCGCACATGCTTTCTGTACAAGTTGTCTCATTTGCAGTTTACATGAGTGAATTATGTTTTGGCTTGTAAATGGACAAGAACTTACACGGTTATTGGGGAAATTGGGACTAACCGCTTGAGTTGCCTTGCTGATAAACCAACTTATTGTCATGTCCTACTGAACATCTGAAGTTTGGGTGGGTGTTCCCTGGGGAACACTAAAATGCTATTGGAAGGGGACCTTCTGGACCATGTAAGCAAAAACACTGGTCTAGACACTGGGCACTAGGAGGCATCTGGATGAGACCTTAAGAACAATATTCCTTCTCTACTTGTATTCACATGGCTAATAGACATGGTTGATGTTACACTACTGATTAGTCCCCCTCAGTTGTTTGGATGTACCATGCCATCTTATTTCCCCAGGCCATTGCTGTAAATCCATCCATCTGCTGATCGATCTGCTCCGATAAAAGGCCACGGATTATGGACAGGTGTGTGTTGCAGTGAATCACGGTAAATGTGTGTGTATGGTGGCTCTCTCCCCTCAGATGGCCAAGGCGGGGTTTGTCCACTGTCCCAGTGAGAACGAGCCAGACGTGGCCTGCTGTTTCTTCTGCCTGAAGGAACTGGAAGGGTGGGAACCCACAGACGACCCCTGGTAATCTCCCCAATATGATTCCACAGTGTAGTCTCAAGTCTGGTGTAAATCTACAGTCTATCTGGCCAGTAGCAGTGGTTGCAGTAGCAGTCGAATACATCATTGTTTTAACTTCAAATACTTTTCTACTCATTGCTGAGTGTCTGGTGTGTTTAAACCTATGAAATGCTCTCAAAATTGGCAAACTCAACCTGGTCCATTTGGTTGGCTTGATTTACACCAGGCAAGATCAATCGAACACGGAAAAGTATTTGAATCGGAAGTGAGTACATATGTGAACTGGGTCTGGGTGGTAATTTGTTTGTCAGGACACCTGCGCTCCTCCTCCCACCTCCTCTCTCTCTCTGCAGGTCTGAGCATGCCAAGCGCTCCCCAAACTGTGGGTTCCTGGCCCTGGACAAGGATGTGGGGGACCTCACAGTGAAGGAGTACTTCAAGCTGGAGCAGGAGCGACTGTGCATCTGTATTGTGAGTTTTCCCTGTAAAACCAACCAACCCGATGTCTAAATCCAACTTTTCTTATTAGTCTTAGACATGTTTTTACTGTTTTGTCCTTCACTGTTGCAATAAGTTCAAAGGAAGCAGTGGTTGAAATCAGATTCCATCTTCTGTAAAATGTAATTATGTTGCTTTCTCTACCATGTCAATAATGTCATACATCCAGGGCCAATGCACATGCAGGCCATGTTCCATTCCTCCTGAATTCGCTGCAAGGAGGAGGCTAGAGAAAGGAGAGAAGGAAAGGAAATGGATGAGAAAAATAATCATTGGGATGAGCCCCTGGTCTTTGCTTTTGTTTCTTTTACTGAAGTGGTTCTGAAACAACCCTGGGAATTCCTGGTTTTAGTTACAGCCAGTCTCTTACTCAAGGTTGTTAGTGGCAATCTAGTTCCTCAGTTTTGGTGGATTTGGCGCCCACCCATGGTGACTGGTAGTCATAACCAGTCTATTCTACACTTGGTGATGGTCTTCTGATTGTCCAGGTGGTTTCCTTCTTTCGGTTACTTTACTGCTTGTACTTTCATCCATTGTTGTAATGTTACTGCAAACCAAAACGACTGTTTGAACTCTTCTGTTTATGCTGCTCAAACTATGCGGCTCTGCGCTCATTTCTTCTATATGGTGTAAACTTGCAATTTATGTTGCTTGCTTGCCTGCTCTTGAGACTCCATTAACCCCATTGAGTTATTTATTTTCTGTCCCTGTCCAGAGGAAAGCTACCAACCAGAAGATTGCTCACTTCCGTGACGCTGTGGACAGCACCTGCAGTGAACTTGAGCTGCTGTTTAAGATCAAGCCTGGACAGTTTTCTAATATGAGAAACTAAAACCAGGATTTCAGATCCCTCCAGGACCCCTGTAGTTTGTTATAGCTATTGTCTATTTCTTATTTTTTTAAATGTTATTAATAATAAACCTACAAATGGTCTTTCACAAGTTTGTTGCAATACCTAATATTGGCCACCAGATAGACCTGCAGTACCAAGCACCGAGTGAATTTGTCTGTCATGCAAGATGAACAGGCTTTTTTTTTTTTTTTTTTTTTTTTTGGGTCCATAGTTTAACATTTCTTGAAGGGGTATCTGCTAGCTTCCTCATTTTTAGTCCCATGAGCTAAACTTGGGGATAGGAGAACATTTTGTCCCCCACTCTTGCTGAACTTTAACCCCAGACAGATGGCTCTTAAGCCCCTCCCCCTTGTTTCAGTACCAACTGTTGCCAAGTAACATCTGTCATATAGGAGCACTGCTCCGGGTGGAGGAGAGGCCTGGGTTGTCATGGAGAGAGAACGGGAGGACGAAGTCGATTATCTGGTGCACTGAGCTGTTTGGGTCTGAGGGACAGGGAATAGGGGTATGCTTTGGGACAGAGGAGGAATTTGATGGTGGGGAAGGTACACGTAGGTTACCTCCTGAAGTCTGAGGGAAGAACTGGCAACTGCCTGCACCAAGAAAATATACAGCAGTTTTTATTTATTTTTTTGATGAGGATGGGCAATTTGTTTAGGATGAGGAAAATGTGTGTGTGAGAGAGGGAGAGGAAATGTGTTGGGATGTTGTCTTACACCCCACTGCCCTGGATTAATGTCTAATGCAGAGCTTTGATATTGAGCTCCGATCAGCTGCTTAACTCTTCATCGCTGCATAACGGCAAATAAAACATTTGCAATATAATCAAATCAGCGATCTGACAGTCACATGCAGGTAGATCTGATTTATTACCAGGCAGTGTGTTGTAGAACTCACAACAGGAAAGTGGTACGTTTGGTGTGGTGTGTGCCTGGAGGTGGCGGGTGAAACCCCCCAATGCCGTGGTCTGTTCCAGGGTGACCAGCTGCAGCCTTCTGGGCTCACCAGCACCTGGTGCTGCCCGGGCTTCCCAAGATGATGTCTCTCACACACATGGACTTGTATTCATACGTTTGGCTTTCTTTCCCACCAGAGCGTCTGCAACCTTGCACCTCTGTTTTGCGTGCAACTTATATAGTGTGCTTTGTCGGCTGTTGCAGCCTTAGGTGTTTCATGATAAAATGGTTTAATAAATGGCTAATGTAGGGGGGCTGCTGGGTGGCACCGCACTGTAGCTCACGACCGCCCCCCATGCCCACTGGCCAGTATCTCTGAAGGGCCACATGAAAGTGCAGATTGCTTCACTCAGACCTGGGTCAAAAACTTATATGCTCAATTGATCTTGCCTGGTGCATTTGAGCCAACCATGAGGACCAGAAAGTGGGGTTTCCTATGAAGAGTATTTCATAGGCTCCGATCCGCCACACATGCTCAGAGGCATAGAGAAGTATTTGAATCCAAAACAACATATTTGACTCACGTCGGATCGCTCGGGGTATGGGAGGGTTAAGTCCGTTAGGGGTCCAAGTTTCATCACCAACTAGCCTGCCCCCCGGTCAATCAGGTGCCTGTGGACTGCATGTTCAAGCTGCTTATGAAAGGTCTTCCTCTGACTCCACTCTACACAAGCTTCATGTTAGTTGCTTGGTGACCCGTATGCGTTTCTACACTCGCATTGGACACCAAATTTAAATAAAGGCAAATCTAAGTGAAGTGATGGATAAAATATATTGGAGCAAGACTCTTAAATGGTGCAAGGGATCTCTTTCAGGAGATTATCACGGTAGTCCAAAGCCTGCCACCAGTCATTATCCAGGGTTATAAATGGACACAAAATGAAAAATGACAGAATGCTGGTAGATACTGCTGCTGTACCCTTGAGCAAAGTACTTTGCTTGAATTGCTTAAGCATACATCAAGGGTGCACAGCAAGGGCCAAACCATTTCAGGATTTTGAGGTAACTTCTGCTCTTATTTAATTAGCTCAATCATACTGCATCTTGGTCATTTGTATAAGCACTGGCTACAGTCACAGACTGCAGGTGTATCCTAAAGATTTCACTGTGATCCAGTACAGGAGTGAACCAGTGTAATATATAGAGCTGTCACAAAACTAAAATGAAAGTAATTGGTTGGTACAAAAACCGGCACACCGAACGACCCTCCAGGACCGGAGTTTAGCATCCCTGGTATATATCTGGCTGTAGAAATGGACACTAAACAAAAAAAAAAAAGGAAAAACTTGTGCAAGTTGCTCTGGATAAGAGCTACGAAATGACAATGATGTATTATGAATAGAAGTAAATGGGTGTCATGAGACCATGGTGCGTTACCGTGTTCAGTTAACCAGTAGCCTGTAGCCTCTTGTCTGCAGTAAAGAGAGAAAAGCAGGCCAAGGGTTTTGGGAGTGCCGCCCCTCTGGTTCCCCTGGTTTTACCCGATCAGGCGTCTTCTGCGCTCACTGCACAGGCGTCTCTCCCCCTCTGAGGCGTGGATTCTGCACACGCTCAGATTCCACGGGTTCTCTCTCTTTGAAGTTCCCCTTCCACTCTCCGTGCATCGCTCGGGGGTTAAGCTCTTGGCTCAAAAGCTACCGTCCTGACCCTAGACCCTGAGATGGGGGAGGAGTGGGTGATGCAGAGGAGACAATGGGGTCCTGCGGGCCCCGGAGCCAAAAGGATGGTGAAAGAGAGGCGGTCCCGTGCCTGTGGGTGAATAGGAGAGAAACTGATTATGCCACAGGTCTGTGTGACAGTGGAGTGCTGCCTCATGAACCCCAGAATGGGCCGGTATCACACAGGGTTGACTTGGTTCTAGTGTTTACCGTGTAGCAAAGTCTTGCTTGTTTCATGCACGTGTGTGGTTCACAGGATGTGGCCTATGGTTGCTCTGCAAATTGCTATAGCCAAAAAAAAGTGTGCGGTAGACTTGCCAGGTCTTGTAATGCACGGAAAGTGCTTTTGGGACATCCACCTGTATTGGGGCTTGTGCACATTTACACAACTGGAGAAAGCTGCACATGTACTTAAAATCAGGTAATCCCTCACCAAGAAAATTGATAAACTGGTACCTGTTAGGGAAGACGAGGATGAGATTGTTCCTTTACAGAATATAGTGTGAACTATAGCTAGTAGGCAAAAGGTGCTTTATTTGTGTCTTAATTACAACTATTTTACAACAGTTTACTCATCAAATGTTTTTTTTTTGTTTGTTTTTTTTGCTCAAATCGTTCTAATGCAAGGTACCAGAGCATTCAATATGTTGGTAGCATCTAGCCGTGACAGATGGACAAACAGACAGACAGATGTTACCAACTGAAAGTTCACAACCTGAGACAGAACATGCCCCATCTGTCCCCCAGGTTCTTAAGCCCCTCCCCTGCCCTCTCAGCATCCCCACCCAGAATCCGCATGACATTCTGCCCCGTCTGTCTGCTTTTATTCACACGCGCGTCTTGAGAAATATATCTTCCCTGTTTTTCTTTCATCTGTCCCTCCCCTTCTGAACATCCAGTTTTTTTTATACACACATGTTGACTTGCAGTTGGAATCTATTATGCAGTGTGTGTGTGTTTGTTTGTTTTAATTGATTGTAGTTATACTTGTCCATGTGAGTATATTAGAGAACAGCAGTTGCGGATTAAAAATGGAATTACCGTATCATTGAAAGGAAGGCATTTTAATTTTCCCAGCATTCTTACCCACACATACACACAAACCCCAGTGTGGCAATGGCTAAAAGGACAATTGCATTAACTGACCCTGACCCTGGATGACCCTTTGGCCTCTGTCACCTTTCCCCAGACTTGGTGGTCTGTGTAAGACTGAAGCAGAGCAGGAGAGCGTGTGAGATTAGATGGGGCAGATATCTGATAAAGGAGAAAGCACCATCGTCCTCTCCTCAAATGTCCTTCAGTGCTTAAAACCTGGCATGTCTTCTTATTTGATGTATATACTCCCAGAACTGGTCCCAGAGCTTTGCTTGTACTGTCTGCCCTGTAAGTGAGTCCTGAGACCTGTCTGCCTTCTGAAAGGTGCACTGCAACCTGTTCATGTTAACTGCCAGGGCCCAGGTCCGACAGTATTCCTCCAGCAGAGCCAAACTGGGCCTGTCTATCGTTCTCTGCCTCTTTCTCTTTCTTTCTCTCCATCTTTCTCAGCTCTCCTTCGGACACACAAACCCTCCTACCTCTCCTTTCTTTTTGTGCCCCCTTCCAAAAGGGCCCCATCTGTCCCTCTCTCTGCCCATTGTGGAGTCTCAAAGCCGGGCGACTTCCACAAAGAAGAGGGCGTGCAGTGGGGGGCCAGAGTAAACATGACAGCATCCAGATCCTATTAGAAGCTCTTTAACTCTGACTCGCTCTCGTTCGCATGAGTGTCGAGGGAGACGGGGCGTAACCTGCACCCCGATACCCCAGAAACTTCACCTCTCCCCTCCACACTCATTTTTCAATTGGAAAAAAAAAAACTCTTCTCATATTCCTTGCTGCTGTGTCCGTTCCCTTCCTCTTTCTTACTTTCTTCAGATTTTCTGTCCATTTCCCCCTTTCTGCCCCTTCTGCTCTCTCTTTGTCTCGTCATTCCGGAGTTTCTGCAAAATGAGCTTGTCACTCTGGATCTGAGCACAATAGATCATAATGTAATGTAATATAAATTGTTCCCCAAAGACTGTAGGGCGCACATGTTAAAATGACATTTCTGTTTGTCTTGTTCTTCCTGCTTGTCTACGACCCTGAGTGGCAACATTTGGTTCCAGGGTTAATGATCAGAGCTGAGGGATCAATATCATAACACGTTCTCCAGGGTCACCAATCTGTGACTTTGGTCAATGGCCACAAGTCCAGGGCACAGCTTGAGCAGTGTGTGCTCCTGCTCACAGACCCACTCACCGTTCTCGGGATTAACCACCTACAATCCGCTTGCTCCCTCGAAGCGATCGTCTTTTGCACAAACGTTTGACACTTTGAGACCTCTCCAGCGCTCTGCGTGGCTCTTCTTCCTTCTCAATCACTTCTTTTCTTCCCTTCTTTTCCTCAGTAACTCCCTCCCTCCATCTGATCACTCCCTCCTGCCACCCCTCCACCTTAAACTCTTTTCCCTCGCCCTTTATTCCCGTACCCCCATCCCGCCGTCTTACCCCCGCTCTTCTGGCCCCGCGCCCGCCGTCCCCCTGCTCCTGCGCGTGTGTTCCCTGCCGCGGAGGAGGAGGATCGCGGTGTTAGTCCCGGCTTAAAAGCAGGGGATTACGGAGGAGCAGACACTGATTAAACCCTTCCAGGCTCTGCTTTGGCCCCATTAATACAATCTTAATCACAATGCTTTATCCCTCAATCTCATCCCTGCGGCTCAGGACCTTTCATTTAGCGCGGGTCGGAGCTGTTTGGTCACTGGATTAGCGCAGCTGAAAGAGAAAAACAGGAGAGGGATTCAGGCAGCACTTTAATGCTCCATCAGCCCTCCCTCCCATCCCTCCATCCCCCAATCTTGCGTTTTTTTAATCAGAAGCCTGCCCCCCCCCCCCCCCCCCCCCATTCTCCCAAACCATCCCCCCCCCCCCCTTCAAAGCCCCCCAAGGATGATTTGCATTGGGAAAATGTGTGGCTTTTCTGTGTCGCAGACAGGAGAAAGTATGGAAAGAGAAGAGCTGTGGAGTAATACCCCTCTTCTGTTTTCTTGCCACCTTTACAGCGCTGCTTAAAGCTCCGGACTTGTGACTGGCAGTTAGCGGTGGAGCAGGCCTGGTTTTGAAAAGTGTGGATGGGATGATGCCTAGTCTAGTCGCTAGGGAGTGAGTGATGTTCCAGCAAATAGGGAGCGGGACCTCAGTCACGCCCCCTCCCTCAAACTATGCCTATAGCAGTTAGACTGAATGGGCCCCCACTTTAGTCACTCTACGGGGGAATCAGATTGACAAGACGGTCATTTATCATGATGGGAATGTGATTGCTCTTGTCAGTGCTGGCAGGGTAGATGGAGCTAGCCATTTTTCAGTATCCAGGCTTAGCGTTTTGTCCCCCCAACACACAGAATTTGTGGGTTATGATTGCATTATTGTCAACCCACAGGGAGCGTGGAACTCTCCTCGTGCCCTGGGTGATGTAATAACAGCATCATTACGTCAGGTGTGTGAACATGTTTTTTTTTTCTGTTTGGCACCTGTTGAGATTTTGCTAAATTAATATATGGATGTAAACAAAGATGTATGAAACCCTATCAGCAAGCCCGATGAAATAGTCCTCTCTTACCCTGTTCATTATTTATACATTTTAAAGCATGCAGTCTTTCACTTCAAATAGCTTCAACATGTTAACATTTCTTAGATTCACAAGGTATATTAATATTAATCAATTATGCAGCAAACATATTTCAAAAAGTGAAACAAAAAGTGAACAGAAGATAAAATGACTACAGATTCTTGCAATTCCATCTCCTCCCCTCTTATCTCTCAACTTTTTTCGAGTGTGTGTGTGCATGCAGGTGTGTGCAAGAGAGAGTCTGTTTGTTTCTCTATTCAGTGTGTTATGTGCTCTTATGTGCCACTCGAGAGGCTGCAGTAAAGCTCTTTCCAGAATTCTATCTGGATTGTCAAGCAGCATTCAGTTTGCTGTATTCACAGTAGCCCACATCACTGGATTCTAGATGACAGCAGTGTGCTCACGATTCAGATCCAGGCGAAGGAAGAAGACGGTTGCAGCTTCCGTAGCTGTGGCTACCAAAAGCTGCTGATCCGGGTAAATGGACTACAAACTGGGGTCAGCCGGTCCGCGGTAAACCAGTTGCAGTTTCCGTAGCAATTGCTACTAAAAAGCTGCTGATCTTAATACAACTGGGGTCTGCATTCTGCTGTGAACCAGCTGCAGTTCCATAGCCACTGCCACCGTGGTCCAGCAGGGACCCCGCACTTGACAGCCCAACCTGAGCAGGTCAGGTCACAGAGCACAGGCCCAGGAGGCGTGTTGCTGCGCTCCCAGGCGGCCGCTGCCCCCCTTCAACATCACTTCAGTTTCTGGGAATCCCAAACCACAGACCCCTGGGCGGAGGCTACGCTGTACCACCCACTGTACCACCATCTACATTTCAGACACTGCCCTCCCAGATTCAATGACTCACAGTGTCTGTGGTCAATAAAGTCCCTAACCCTCACCCAGCAGGCTACATGCCTTCTGGAGAAGGATGCTAATGAGTGTTTAGAGCCTCACGCACAGCAGTGACTTCTACTCAACAATCCTTTCAAATCCAATAACAGAAGGTGAGTTTCGCCCCATCCTTAATCTGCGAGGCTTGCACAGCTTTCAAAGGTCTTGCCCTTTCATATGCTGGGTACAGGGGACATGGAGTGTCATGTAGGGGGTCTGGATCACACCCATGGACCTAGAGGATGCATGTTTTAATTTTCCCATTGAAAACATGCATCCTCTAGGTTCATTTTCCCTTACCGAATGTTTCTGCATTGCCTTCATGGGTCAAACGTATCAACAATTCAATAGATTTAATTTCCTTCTATTTTATTGATCTTTCCTTATTTAAATTGGGGCCATTTACCATGAATTCATAAATACTAGGCCATTTGTGTATTTTGCTGTGAATTGAACAAGGGCAAATATGTTTCTAGTATCACTTCTTCATTGATTTTCTTTTTGTTTGCTTGTGCTATAATTATGTTCCATCACAGAAACATGAATATTCTTATGTTGCCGTGGTGACTGTATAATAATCCTTCAACTTTGTGAAGCCTGCAAGAAGCCCCCACCGAGTTATGTACTTCCCCAAGCAATGACTGAATTAATAATATATCTATTTGTAATTCTCTGTATGTGTAGGAATACATTTGTGGTGGAGGATTAGCAGAGTTGGTCTGAACCTGTTTTAAGATAGTATGTGTTGGTATTTTTGTACCCATTCACCCACCCCTGCCCCCATCCCCCTCTTTTTTGCAGTCAACATTCAAATAAATCTATTGGTATTAAACTTTTGAATGATCAAAAAGACAAGATATAAAGACTCATAATGTTTAGAATATTACTCTGCCTCTGTCCCTCCCTTTCTTCCTCTGGCACTCTCGCTCCCTCTTTTTCCCTTTTTCTCTCTCTCTCTGTTCCCTCCATCTTTATTATTTTCCTGTCCTCTCTCCCTTGTCCTTCTCTCCCTCTCTCTCTCCCTCCCTCTCTCTCTCTCCCTCCCTCTCTCTCTCTCCCTCTCCCTCCCTCTCTCTCCCTCCCTCTCCCTCTCTCTCTCTCTCTCTCCCTCTCTCTCTCTCTCTCCCTCCCTCTCCCTCCCTCTCTCTCTCTCCCTCTCTCTCCCTCCCTCTCCCTCCCTCTCTCTCTCCCTCTCTCTCCCTCCCTCTCCCTCCCTCTCTCTCTCCCTCCCTCTCCCTCTCTCTCCCTCCCTCTCCCTCTCTCTCCCCCTTTGGCCCCAGCTGTCCATCAGCCCCCCGCCGGTCCCCCAGCTGTCTCTGCACCCCAAAAGAGGAGCCCCTCATCAATGCAGGTCAGAGGTCGAGAGAAAGAACAGGCTGCTCTTACAATGGACCAGCGGCGCCCTCAAAAACAAAAACAATCGTGCGCAACCCCCCCCCCAACCCCCCCTCGCTGCCGCAGACTGGAAAAGACAAACCTAAGGATATGAGGATGGGGGTTGAATTAGGACAACGGCCCCACAAGTGCAGCCTCCAGACCCCCACCCACCCCCTCTCCTCCTGCCATTGCCACTGCCAGAGCACTCCTACTGCTCACACACTCACATTCTCCCCCGCAATCCATCTCTGCTCCCTGTCAGCCTTCTCTTTGTCCCTGGCCCATAACCACTCATACACTCTGATATCACTTTCCCCATCAAACAAATACACACTGGAGAAGTCAATGACAGACTTCCTTTATTTGCTCTGAAACAAACATAGGCTCTCTGCCCAATGCAGAGCAGAAAGAGCAGCCGTTCCACCCCCACCTGACTATCCCAAACACCAGCCTGAATAACTTCTCCATTGAAATAAGGCTGCACTTATAATGATAAAGAACAGTTGTTTTGCGTTGGTGTTAAATTGGAGCTACTTATATGTCCCTTGGAGTAAGGCACTTATGTATGCTGAGAGTAGCAGTCAAAGTGAAATGAAATGGTTACATACAACCTTGTAACCATAAAGATCAACAGTCTTGTCTTGGGGGTTTGCATGCCTCTCTCTACAGGCTCACAGCTTCATCGACCTCAAAGCAGGAATGCTGTGCTACTCCTGTACTTGACCTGAATCCTAACAGCGCTCTCAAACGCACACTGCCTTTTGATTTAGCTTTGACTCACTGAAAAACAAGCTCACGTTTAAGACAAGGGGTCAGCGCCTCTTGTACATAGTGAGAGCAATCAATCTTTTCAATGTTCCTATTTAATTTTTCTGTGTGAAATGTTTTCATCCAAAATGTCCCAGGCTGAAATAGATGGGGAGGGGATTGTTGGGGAATCCCAGGGAAATGGGCAGAGAGGAGCCCCCCCCCCCCCCCCCCCACCTCATGTCACGGTCACCTGTTCTTTGGCCCTGCATTCCCATGGTCCATTGTGGTGGGACCGATGACATAAACAGCATATTAGCTGATGACACACATGCTCGCCCTGCCCGTGATGGACAGATGGACTCCTGGCAGATGGAGAAATTGTTCAACCATCATTTCATTGAACTCTAAAGTCTCGTATTTATTCAGAAGTTTTTATATAATTATGGAGTTCAGCTCCCATGAAAAACACAATCTTCGCAAAATGAATGTGTGAAATAGTATGAATTTGATTTTGATTGTTTCAAGATATGCCTATCTATATATAGTGAGCTCCATAATGTTTGGAACAAAGATACTTTTTCCTTGAGTTGGCTCTACTCCACAATTTTATATTTGGTTTAAGTGCACATTCTCAGCTTTTATTACAGGGTATTTTTATACATTTTGAATTGTATCTTTTGCATACAATGACTGCTTGAAGTCTTTGACACGTATACATCACCGGGTGCCGTCTCGTCCCTGGTGATGCTCAGCTTCGTTGGGGAGGGGGGCCCATATGAAACGCATGTTGAGTTGGATTCAGGTTGGTGCAAATGACTTGGCCAGTCAAGAATTTTCCAGCCTAAGCAGTATGTTTGGGATCGTTGTCATTTGGTTTGGAGGCATTTGGTTGAACTTGAGCAGATAAGATGTGTCTGTACATTCAGAATTAAGTTTGTTGCTGTTATCACTGAATTCAAATGAGCCAGTATCACTGGCAGCCTACTGTCCATGCCGAAACCGCAATATTTCCACCACATTTCAGATGAGGTGCTTTGGATCTTGGGCAGTTTGTTTTGGCTTCCGAACTTCGCTCTTGCTATCACTCTGATACAAGTTGGTCTTGATCTCTTTTGTCCACAAGGCCTTTCTTCATTATGAAGAGAATTTATAGTCATCAACTGTAGAGGTCTTCCTTGGCCTAATAGAGCTCACCAGTGCTCTCTTTCACCTTAATGATGTTCCAGACCGTTGATTTTGGTAAGCCTAAAGTTTGGCCAATTGCTTTTTGTCCCCTATAACGGGGAGGACTATGTATAAAAAGTGATATAATTCCTTGGTTGGTCACCCAATATGGAAGTAAATATCCTCAAATTAAAGGTGATAGTTTGCATTTGTTTAATTTCCAGTCCAATGAGTACAGAGCCAAAATAACCGAAATTGTACCACTGTCCAAACTTATGGACTGCACTATAACTGCATTTCAAAGTGTATATAGATAGGTGATAGGTATCATTTGCTGCAATAAGAAAGTCAAAAATTTATGGTGAATTTGAGCAAATATGTACAGTAAGTAAAACAATGGCCTGCTGTTCATTGAATACATTTATTTTATAAGTGTAAATAAAATAAATGTTTTCTATTTATATTTGAGTATATAGGGTTTTTAGCAATGTGATTTTTTTTTTTTTTTTTTTTTTTTTTTTTTTTTTTTTAGATAGTGTTTTGTTGGGCGGCACGGTTGGTGCAGTGGGTAGCACTGCCGCCTCACAGCAAGGAGGTCCTGGGTTCGAATCCCCCGTCGGCTGGGGCCTCTCTGTGCGGAGTTTGCATGTTCTCCCTGTGTCTGCGTGGGTTTCCTCCGGGTACTCCGGTTTCCTCCCACAGTCCAAAGACATGCAGGTTAGGCCGATTGGAGAGTCTAAATTGCCCGTAGGCATGAGTGTGTGAGTGAATGGTGCGTGTGCCCTGCGATGGACTGGCGACCTGTCCAGGGTGTATTCCTGCCTTTTGCCCAATGTATGCTGGGATAGGCTCCAGCCCCCCTGCGACCCTGATCAGGATAAGCGGGTTCAGATAATGGATGGATGGATGGATAGTGTTTTGTTAATGATCTATAATTAATGCAGCCAAAAAAGATATTTTCTTCTATATACTCTTTCACAAACCCTTGTCTTAAATATATTATATTACATAAAATAGGATATAGGGGTATAGATTACATTCAAATAATTCCATAAAACACAACTATACTCTTGTTTTTTGTAGTTTTTTTTTGTATTTTTTTTTATTTCAGTCAAAAACATATTTTTTTATCCCAATCTGTTTCCCTTAAAAATTGGACAAAACATTTTTATTTGTACAAAAAATTCTGAATTTGTTGACAATACTTCCACTGATGTCCATTGTTTTTATACAAATATTGTACGTCTCTCTCGCTGATAGGGCAATGGGTGGCGACAAAAATAGAATTGGCCATCATACATGTATAAAAAGGTGACATTGCATAGATCATGGGTGTATTGCTTTGTATTGGGTGATAGGCTATGGCATTTGTTGTGGTTCACTGAGCAAGCAAAAATATAGTCCATGAAAGACCTGATAGTGTTTTTGTAATCTTTGACAGCAGCTTTCATTTTAAAATGGAGCAGCGTTGCTTCTCCTGCTCATTTGAGGACATTTACAGAGATACTGTTATGCCACGTATTACGTATGTATTGGAGGCTAATATTGGGAAAGAAATTGGTTAAATGTTCCTGAACGCAGTCAGTCTGTCTTTCTCTCACTCACTTACTCACTCACTCACCAACCAGAAACCTGGGATGTTTGGTTTGGTTATCTCCCTCAGTACAGGGCCCTCTGAGTACAGGCAGTGTCTCCACTGAAAGACCAGTCAGAATCCTTACCTAGCACATGGTATGTTCTCATACTGAGCTAGACATGAAACGGTATTACTTCATCTCCATAAAGAGCTGCCCATGTATCACACAGTCAGGCTAGCTTCAACAACAGTACCCCATACAGCCCTATACTCCAAGGCTAAGTCCCCTGTCTTGCAAGAGCAAATAGGAGACTGCCTCACACATGACTTTATATATTATATTACTAGGTTTCCTTTCATGTATTAAGTGCGTAATGGGAAAATATTTACATATATTTGATCAACCAGAATAAAAAAACAAGGTTGAGGGCGAGGCACACAGTGGAAATGACCTAAAAGAGTTTAGAATAAATAACTTAAATGCTTAAATCAGTGGCGAAGCTGCCAATGGCCGATACTGTTTCAACAGAAACACAGGTGCACAGCGACACAGGAAAGAACCCACACAAATGACAGCAATAAGAACAACAAAAGGCAAAAGGAGACAATGACGCGAAACAAACAGAAAACCAAATAAATATTAAATACGGATATAAATAAATGCGTTTGTGCTTAGGACCATGTTAGGTTTTAAGTCAGTCATTTTCCTTGGAAGAGCTATTTGACAGGGGTCAGAGTCAGAAGAGACAGGGTTTTTAGGGGTAGGTACTTGGACTGGGTCAAAGTGTGTCCATTGAGTGCTCCTTTACCATTCAAGTAGTCACTCAATGACCCATCTTCAGACGCTGATTTTCCTGAATAGATTCAGCACTGATGCGTCTCAGTTATAAGCGCGGTGATAACTTTGCTTCTCCTTCATTTATTGAGTCAGAGCCCAGCGCAATGGCTCCATGCTGCGTGCTGAAGCAGCCTACGATTCTTCAGTCCCCTTTTCAGTCTGTTGGAATGTATTAACAATGCCCATAATGTGACAACGCTGCCCAGTTCAATTTGGTCTTCAAGTAGGCCTATAGAACAGAGAAGTCTGATGTTGAGAATGACCAATAATGATAACGAGAGTCAATACAATGACAATAAATAAATTAAATGCTCTTCCACCTCTTCCATCTCTTCCACTTTCACAGGTAGTGTTGCAGTTAGGCGGTAGGGTGGTTGGATTTGTGCAGTTTTCACAGGTAGTGTTGCAGTTAGGCAGTGGGGTGGTTGGATTTGTGCAGTTTTCACAGGTAGTGTTGCAGTTAGGCAAGTTAGGTGAAGGGACTCCTTCACATTGAAAATAAGGTTGGATGACATTTTGTTCCAAAACAATAAGCATTTCCAATTCATTTCCCAAGTGATTGCAAAGGAAATTGACTATGAGGGGCTGCATTTACTTTTTTTTCAACACCTGGCTAACACAGCTGCCTGTTGCATGTATTTGTTGCCTTACAGTAAGTCTGTAATGACAAAAGTAAGTAAAAGTTTTTGAAAACAGTCTACTCATTATTGAGCACTTCTGTCTGCTGATACGATGCTCAGTCGCAAACACGAGCCGGCTCCCACCACCGCTGTGACCTTGCACAAGTCACTGAGGCTGGATTCAGGCAGCGTCCAGGCGTGCGAATGGACAGTGTGTAGACACTCCAGACGAGTCTTTAAAATAAATAATGTGAATCTAGGGGCTCAGTCAGGTAGAACATGGAGGGACAGACCGCACGAAGGCGTCCATGTCACTCACTGTAGATGGCACCCATCTGCGCTGCCACCATGTGGGGCGGGGCGAAGGAGTCGAAGGCCATGTCTAGGGGCAGCTCGAAGCGGGACGCCTGAAACAGAGCGTGGCCCTGGGGCCCAGGCAGCCCCGCCATGGAGGAAGGCGGGTAGGGGTGCGAGGACAGGAAGTGGGCGGGGTGTGGGGCGTAACCTCGGTCCGTGTCGTGAGGCGAGGGTTCCTGCTTGAGGGCGAAGTTGCCGCTGATGCTGAGGGGCGGGGTCAGGGGCCCGTCGTAGGGGGGCGTGCCTGCGCTGCACTCGTTGGGGGAGGAGCTCTCGTAAGCCCCGCCCTTGAAGCCCTTCAAGTGCACGAGGTGGGAGGAGTCCAGGGAGCCGTAGGGCGGGCTGGGCAGGCCGGGGGAGGGGTAGCTGAAGGGGTGGCGCTGCTGCCCCGCCCCCATCGCCCCGGGCGCCCCCGGACCTCCCCCCCGCGCGTCGTCCGCGTTGTCGAACGGCGTCGGGGCGGGGCCCAGCTGCAGGCAGCCGGCCACCAGGTTGCTGGTTGGCTGGGACAGGCCCTTGCACAGCATCTCCATGAAGCCCGGGGCCTCCAGGGACTGGCCGCTCTCCAGCACCTCCGACAGGGCCCAGATGTAGTTGCGGGCCAGCCGCAGCGTCTCGATCTTGGACAGCTTCTGGGTCTTGGAGTAGCAGGGCATGACGCGCCGCAGGTTGTCCAGGGCGTCGTTGAGGCCGTGCATGCGCGAGCGCTCGCGGGCGTTAGCCTTCACGCGCCGGGCGCGGAACCGCTCCTGCCGGGCTTTGGTCATCTTCTTCCTCTTGGGGCCCCTCCTCTTGGGCGCCTTCTCACCCTCCTCCTCCTCCTCTCTGCAGTCCTCCTCCTCCTCCTCCTCCCCTTCCTCCTCCAGGTCCTCGCTCCCCAGGTCCTCTCCGCCTCCTCCGCCCCTGCCCAGTCCGTAGCGTCCCACCTGGGCCCCGCTGTCCCTCTCCTGCAGGCTCAGCTCCTCGTCCATCCAGCCCAGAGAGCTCACCAGGTCCGCCACGTCTCCTTTCCCATAGGGTTTGGTCATCATCGTCCCTGAGGGCAGAGATAGTGTGCCGTCAGCACCTGCGCACCATGCACACAAGCCCATATAAAACACACACACGCCCACATAAAACACACACACCCACATAAAACACACACACACCCATATAAAACACACACACCCATATAAAACATACACACATAAAAAACACACACCCATATAAAACATACACACATAAAACACACACACACCCATATAAAATTTGCACACAAACACACACACCCATATAAAACATGCACACAAAATACACATGCACACATACACACACATGCATGTGCGCACACACACACACACACATAGTACACAGGACCATGACCCAACAGCTCTTTCTTTGATTCCTATGTGTTCATGCAAAGCTCTTCACAAATCAGTGCTCACAAGCCCTTGCCAAAAATGTATACACTAAGGACAAAATAAATCATCGGGAGAAGAAATTACATATATAGATATACATTTTATACAACATATTCTGTGTGCATTGTTTGCCCATTCTAGGTTGACTCTAGAAAAGTAAATCTTATAGTAGAGAGTTTTTGGGGAAGAAATACACACTCAACTTAAATTCTCAAGGATGACAGATCTGACCCCTGCCCAGGACTACATGACCGTGTTTTCCACTCAGAGTGAGATACTGATTTTTCCATGGAAACTGCAGTAACAGCAGGAGCAGCAGTGTGTTCAGACTGACTCACTAATGTTCAGAATTATGTTCAACAGTGAAAGGTCTGCTCCGCTAGAGTGGGTGAAATGCTTAATTAAATTACGAAATTATTCAATAACAATAATGATATAACATATAATATAATAATTAAATAACAAATTACTAAATTATTACTTAAATTCTCCTCTTTCGATTACTTTTTACAACTCAAAATGCATTGATTTTGATAGAGCAGGTCACGTATAAATAACAGTCCTGATTAATTATTGTCCTTCAAGAACTATTGTCAATCGATGCATCCATATATGTATGTATTTGCCTTTATAAAAAATGTTATGGGCTCTGCCTTGTGTGGACCTTTGTATGGACCTTTGTCCCATCAACCAGAGAGCTGAAGGATTTAAAACCATCATGGGGTAAACGCAGAGCAGTGTACCTAGTTATTTATACCCAAAGACAATGTCTTTGTAATCTAAAATGAGGTCTGCAAGCATCATTGGATGAAGGATTTCTGGGACCATGTCTAACCAGTGCTGATATCACGACTAAAGGGGGCCGGAGTTGTCTGGCCTACAGGCGAATATGTATATTTTGTGGCCGAGTCCCTTTCATTGGCTGTGACTGGTATGAGTAACTGCCTTGGCTGTTTGGAAGTATGAAAGGCCTGCTGACAAGTCTGATATTTATTGGCCAGGGTTCTGAACAGTCATGTTCTAAGTCCCTGTGTGACCTTTAACCCTAGTTTAAAAAACAAGACACCCGATGGGCAATACATCTACTTTCAGAGAGAGAGAGAGAGAGAGAGAGAGAGAGAGAGAGAGAGAGAGAGAGAGAGAGAGAGAGAGAGAGAGAGAGAGAGAGAGAGAGAGAGAGAGAGAGAGAGAGATTGCACAAAATTCAGCACTCTGTCCTGGACAGCGCCTATAGGTAAAAGGCTTCCTCCAGTCTGCCACCGTCAGTTATGCTTTGTGTGGAACTTTTTTCTCATTTCAGAAGACTTTCAGGCAGCACGTGACTAAAATTACAGAAACATTAAGCCTACTTCAGAGAGATGAGGAAATTACTGTAAAACAAGCTATAGCTTCGACTGTGGTTACTTGGTTATAGCTTGTAGGTATAAAATCCCCATTCATATCATATTTCCCATCCAACAAGCGTTAATGAGCGAACCGAAGGGAAGGGATAAGTTCGGTACTAAGGGGGGTCTAAGCTTTGTGATTCCCCGCTGTTATGTCGCCGTGTTGGAGACGCTGTCAATCTGGGACACAGACGGATTTGCGCAACAGATAAAATGCGCCATTGGGGATTTAATTTGAGGTTAGCCTACATATCGAGTGAATAAATACGGAGCCGACTAGTAGCCAACACGATAAACAGCAAAAAGTAAAACTACTACTACTACTCCTACTACTACTACTACTACTACTACTACTACTACTAATAATAATAATAATAATAATAATAGAAAATAATGATAATACTGTAATGTATTTCATAAACAATTTCATAAAGAAAGTGTAAACCAACTTATTTAGCACCAACTTTTCTGTTCCAGCCAAGACTTCGAACGATATCGTAAAATCTGTGCCAAATAAGCAGTAAATATAACAACAACAAAAAACTTCCTTTACAGTTAACTCTACTTTAAATCGACCCACCAAACCAAGAACTTAAAAGATCTGCTATTACGCATATTCAACGATCTTTTCAATTCACGTCGACCTCAGGGTATTATCACCAGCAGAAGCAGGATGCCTGACAGCCGTGCAGGCTCAGTGATCCTGAGTCACTTTAGCTTGAAATGCTGTTTCACGTTTCAAACGCTCGACAGCGTTCGTTAGTGGATAAAAAGTTAAAACTCCTGGGTGGCAGTATGACACGGTGAGTTCAGTTCATAACCTGGGAGCCGCAGGCTTGACACTCTGGTAGGGCGCTGCTACAGAAGCTGATTCGAATTGTCCGAAATGCAACCAGTAAGCAAAAACTAAATGCATGCTTCATCTAATGCCTTAAACGGGTGTTTTTCGTATTCTTAATGAGATGTAGCCTCATATTCCACATACTAATTCAGGAAATCCACCCGTATCCTATTGCATTTACCAAGGAGAATGGTTGTGAATGGTGTGTATTGTGCTGTAGTATGCCATTGACGGAGAAATAATAAAAGGAACGTTCCATTGCTTAGCCCACTAAATCGTCCAGGACATCTGAATTACATATCTTGTAATTTTAGCTTCTGCTAATGATTTATTTCACGATTGTATTTTATTGTAGAGAAACTGTGTTTATGTCCATATTCACACTGGCTTGTCAATATAAAACAGCTGCATTTACCATCGCTAAATAGATCCCATAGTTTTACTAGGCGGGGAATATAATAACATTTTTGACGTTGTACTTGTATTTCGCTTTATTTTGAGTCAGACATACCTCAACGCTGTTAAAACTAATCATTTAAAAGTAGCTGGATGTTCGAATCTGTCCTCGTAATATTTCAAAACGACTTGTTGCAAGCAGGCTAATGAACTTCTGACAAAAGTTTGTTAAAGTTACTCAGAACAAGAATCCGCCAGTGAGAATACCCACAGAGTACTACCTAGTGGTATGGACACCTGCCAGCGAAAAAATATAAATATACAAGAATTTGATTATAACGTTGAATTAAAAGAGTCCATACCTCGTCTGGGCGCAACAACGGTCTTCCTGTTTTATCGTGTTTCGGAAAATTCCAAAGAGTCCCAAGTTTGTGTCAAGTGGGTTTAATATAAGTACAAAAAATAATAATCCTCAGCTCCTAGCAGTCTTTCTTACTTTATTTTATTGGTACGCTCCTTCTTTTAAATGCTTTGGAGATCCATCCGAGCGCGCGGAACTTCCATTGCCAATTGACGGTACAGAGCGCAGATTTTCGCATTTCTATCAAACTAGCCCCTCCCTCTAGCAGCTCTCTCTCTCTCTCTCTCTCTCTCTCTCTCTCTCTCTCTCTCTCTCTCTCTCTCACCCACCCACCCACCACACACACACACACACACACACACACACACACACACAACCCCGCGTTGTCTCACGGTCAGCTGAATTTAAAAACGCGTGGCGGGCCCGTGGCCAAGTGTCGTTGATCACCTCTCTTTCTCTCTCTCTCTCTCTCTCTCTCGATATGGTCGATCAACTCACATACTTCAGTAAAATTCCGAAAAGAATGTTAATGTAAAGTTCTACTTAGCAATGCTGCCGATTATTTAGCTACGTGTAAAATAAGTTAATTTATGTGTTTTCTGCAGGGTTCAACGGACCTGCAGCTTCCTTGACCCTAAAGCTGCCATCCCACCCCCCTCCTCTTCCACCACCCCCTTTACCCCGGCCTCCAGTCCTGAATTATTCACGTATTATTGATACCCGGACAATTCTTTTCTCTCTTATTGCACGAGACACTACCAGATCCACGAGACTTTATTGAAGCTTAATCTTGTAGCACTGAAAGCCTATACTTTAGAATCGGCTTAAATGTGAATCTCATACATAGAAAGAGATACACTTCTCTGGGTCCTGAATACTACTCAGTGGCATTGATGACAGTTCTCAGATCTTTGAGCAAAATATAGCAAAAGTGTTTTCACCGGACCGATCGTCATGGAAACAGTTTCAATATACATGAATGGGACGATGTATAGCTATAGGCCTAGGCCTACATGTAAACACTTGTAAATGTGCACAGCACAAATATTAATTATATAATGCTATAGACCTAATAATATACAACATTAGCCTACTTTAATAAGATACAATATAATTCATTCGTTAGCACAGGTTTTCTCACAGTATCAATTATATATGTGTGATATCTCCCCTAACGTCAAACGTGTCTCGCGTGAAAACAAATTGATTTAAATTGAAGACAGAAAATGAGCTGTAAGCGTTCCATGTTCTGCTTAATTAGGGGTAAATGAGGCGCGTCTTCGTCCAGAACTTACGGTTAGTCTCGGAGGAAGAGACGCGCGTCCTCCTGGTAGTGTGTAAGTGATTTTGACAGCTTGGTGTGGTATGAGCAGGTGGGTGTGTGCGGTTCACCCGTCCATTCATGTTTTTTTTGTCAGACTGGTAAGCACTCGGTATATCCACGCTCCTACTTCACGCTTGAAAAAAGTGACCGACACCAAGCCCCTTTCAACCAACTGCTGCTGGAAAACCATTATTTTTACAAATTCGCGGTCACCAGGCATTAGTTAAAGCCTATTTTAGGAGAACGAAACTGACACACCAGTAAGATTAAATTACAGTTTTGCTTTTGCGAATAAAATTATTTTTGGATTCAGGCTTACTTCAGAGTTCGTCGAATTTGTCGAACTGGAAAAGGTCTGTTAAAAAAATTAAACCGAAAAGGAGAGAAAAAAACACTAGACAGAATTTTAGTGGCAGCGACGAATTCATTAGGCTACTCAAATGCTGTAAGATGTTATTTGGATGTTCATAAACATGATTTCAATGTACTTAATAATTGGCAACAGCATTTATCCAGGTGCTAGAAGACATCCAATGACAACATGGTTCTCTTGTATTGATTGTTAAAACAACTAGCCTATGAATCAGATTAAAGTAGCTATAATCCGTTAAGCGTTGTGTCCGCCACATTTGTTTTAGCTGTAGTGGTTTTGCACTAATTTTCTCATTTTGACCAAATGCCGAGGCATAACAAACGCAACATATGTGATTGTCCTATGCTTGGCGGGGTAGGCTCGCAGCGGGGGCTCCATTATACCGGTAATCGTGTGCTATTGACAGCCGAGGCTTGTGGGGCGCACGTGTCCATGGATTGATCCCATTGTCTGCACGAGACTCACATCTGTCAACGCGCGCCTCATCTAGCGCTCTCCCATCCTCTTTTATTGCGAGAAATTAAGGAATTCTGAATGTTTAATCTTTGAAATGTGTTTTGTTTGTTGTATTTGTTGTATTAGGCCTAATTGTACTACAGTGACTGTTCTGTTGAATAAAAAGGGTTTAAGACATCACTTAGTGAGCAGTAGGTCTATCATTAAATGTTGTTTGAACTTGTGAATTAGTTTGTATTGTTAATGCTAAATTCAGAAATAATATCTGATTCGGTTGTTTGTGAAATGCATATGCTGTTCCTGTATACAATTCAGTAGGCCAATCTCTACATAATCAAATTTGAGTGAAGTCATAGGCTAGTACTTTTTTATGTGTGATATACAGGCTAGGTGATCGACCTTAACATTGCTCATTCGTCAGCATTTATCACACCCACATTATAACAACAACCGGCAAAAGGACACATTAATTATAATTTGGTTTATTTTATGTTTCAGTTGTAGCGTAACTTGTTGTGCTCGCAGACCTGACCAATCATATTTTTCCCACTCGGATTCTGCTCACTCGGTTAGAGAACAGATGGCTGCCCACGTGAAAGAGAAGCGGTGCATCTGTCGCGTGGAGGGCATCGGTCGCTTGTCTCCAACGCGGTGTCTCGCGCAGTAATTGTAGTTTGAACTGGCTTTTTTACCGCGCGATTTAAGAAGAGTCCTTCTTCACAACCTTTTAAAGGCTCCTGCATTTGATGTAGATTTGCCCTGATTTTGAATTAAATGCAAGCGAAGCCTTTGTTTTCTTCTGAAACATAGTTTGGAAATGTGATGGCTGAACGAAAAAGCATTAGCATTAGCAAAAGCATTTTATCAGTTAGTTTTGTTAGTATATTATACTGCACATATTTAATTGTGAAATAAATTGTGAGTCAAAGTTAATAATATGTAATATTATATGTATGTGTGCAAGTGAATGTGTGTAAAGGGGGATGGGGGAAACTGCATGCGTTGGGAGCAGGGGGCCAGACAGACTCCGCTGTATATGTGTCACTCTTGCCTTGGTTCCCCCTGTGAGTTGCGAACTGCTCAACAGTCTGTCCCATGAGCCTGTGCTAGTCCTAAATCACACCTGCAACCTACAGTGGGAATAACCCAGGCAAGCCTCCCATACCCTTCCCAGAATGCCACAGGGGCTATGCCCTGTTATGATTTCCAGCACAAAAACTAGAAGAAAAAAAAGCTAGTAATAAAAATTTATTGAGATTTTTCAGCCTTATGATGGCCAGCTTCACTGACATTGACACTTCTTTGGTCGAGACACAACGGCAACAGACTCCAAATGCAAATCCCACGCTTAAAATCTTAGTTTTTATTCTGCATTAACTAATGATGCAACAATGCACAGTTGGCCAAGGAGTAACTGAGCAGCGAACTGTCCAATTACTTTTGGTCCCCTAAAATGGTGCGACCACAAATGAAAAAGGCTGCAATTCCTACATCGATCGCCAAATATGGATGTCAGCCTGCACTCTAATCGAATGTGCTGGAGTACAGAGCCGAAACTACAAAAATTGCCACTGTCCAAATAGCTACGGACGGCACTGTTTAAAATAATCTTTCCATGACAGACACAGGGCTCGTCTTCATATCTGTCAAACAAGATTTTTGTTGTTTCAACAAACTACACCCCCGCCCCCCCAAAAAAAGAAAAACTCTGCCACAAGTGAGATGTATCCCGTCACTCCCCCTGGGAGTTTGTGCTACACTGACAGATGGGTCCTTGTCCCAGTCTCTCTGGCCTATTATCCTGAACACACACACACATTCACACACACTCAGTCAGGTACACATACCGTACAATACACACACATTCACATGAGTGGACACACACTACAAGCATACACACACACCACAGATGTGCCCACGCATGTACAAACACACACACACACACACTCACAAACTTGCACAGCTTTATCTTGTAGCAGTTGTGACACTAATTACTAAATTTAAGTCACCTATAAAGACTTATTGCATCAACCATAAATGTATTCACTTCACAGCATCCAATCAACAACAGCTAACAACCCTGCAGGAGTTTAAAATTAAACTTAATCCACTCATTCCACAAGGGAGTTTGGGCGCTGATAGATTATGCACGGGTTCTCAATCTAGTGTCGGAGGGAATACTAAGAAAAATGGAAATGAATATTACATTGTCGTAATTTTGTATTTTCTACATTTTGTAATTACATATTTTAGCCTTACAATTGCGTAATAACCATAAACATTACCTCAGAACTGCTGGACTAAGGGATTCATTTTTGATTATTTGTAGAAGAAAGTAATGTAATCGCCCACAGTAAAAATGTAACGTATAGCCCCATTGACGCAAATAATTTGACGATGACTAATAACTGCACAGCATCTTTCAGCAGAGCATACTGCATGTCACAAACAGTTATACAACTGGATTACACTGAGCAACAAACGCAAAATGAGGATAAATTTTTCATCTTTGAAAATCCCTACTTGGCAGAAAATGAAATACCTTTCTATTGACTCATTGAATGAAAACAAAATGAGGAGTTGAAGTCATGTCTATTGATACCTTTAAATATGCAAATTATTGTAGTATATAAACCTAGAGAACCTACACTGGTTTTTAATCTTTCCATGTTTTATTTGCATTTTAACTCTCAGCCAATAAAGTGATGTAAGTACCCTATAGGTCCTTTGGACTCATAATCAAGGAAAGCAACAACTGGAAAGCTCTGCAATTTTTTATTTTCTTTTGTGGCAAAGGATGAAGCACTGCTTGTGGACAGCATTGCCTGAGCCATTCTCTGGACAAACGGCTTACACACATACCTTCCTTAAAAGCAACATATCCCTTAGGAGTCCCTTCAATTAGCTCCTCCATCAATTACAATGAAATTTACATGTGACAGAAACATAATGGCGTCAGTGTCAATTAAGCAATGTAAAGGAAGCCCCTGCATGGATGTATTCTAATGCTTCACACACACTTTGGGACCATGGTCAGATACTTTTGTTGAGTCAAGGCAAATGTACTTGGGTGCACTTACTTATATAAAAGAAAATGTGTGTATACCTATATATTCTTTCCTTCGGAGCAACTAAAAATTCATGTCATCGCCCCAGCGTTTTGTTTTCAAATCTGTAGTGAGTGGCAATGGTGGGGGAAATCAGTTCCAGAATTTGAGCTGCAGTCAGTCAATTTGTCATTTTGATTAAATCACATTTTTATATTTCAAGATTATGATGTGCCACTGACTTTGGGAAATACAGAAGCTCTTGCATGGACTATGATTCGCACTGTCCATTAAATTGCTTTTTTCATTTGGGAAATTGCTGGAGTGATAGTCTAATGATAACTCGCTTTATTATTTAGGAATTAGTGACAGTTGGTTCAGATTCTGTTCATATGCTTCTGGGACTTTCATTATTGAACACCATCAGTGTCATACAAGTTAATATCACCCATCAATATGAGGTCATAACACTGATGTATGTTTAGGATCATGGCCTTGCTGTGGGATGAAGCACCGTCCAATGAGTTTGGAGGCATTTGATTGCACTTAACAGAGAGACAGGCTGAGGGATGAGGGAGAGAAGAAGTGGGCCAGCGGACACAAGGGATCTAACTGGAGGTGAGTAATTAACCTCATGTTATTTCTCATGTCATTTTATGAACAAAGAACATTTACCAGAAACATTAAGATTACAAATACAAACACAAATGATCAAATTAAAATACTTGAAAAGGTAGGTGCTACTCAGGACTTCTGGCTGTGGTGTAACTGGAAACTGGATTGTGATTGGAGGCTTGTGTGGAAGCACTGCTGGGATAGGAGAGTACAGAGCTGAAATAAGAAAAACAAATCTGTCTGCCACCACACTGCCAAAGCATCTAATGGGGAAAGGTCTGTTTGTTTGTAATATGACACAGACAGATAAATCTGGGAACATTTTTTGATTCAATAGCAAGGAAAGAAAACATAGTTGCTAAAGAGGAAAAATGTAAGACAAAGAGAATGAGAGGTGAAGAGTTTATGTGTGTGTGTGTGTGTGTGTGTTTGTGGGGTGGGGGTGATTCTAGACAGAGCTGGGAAGGACTGGGGACGACCGGTCCCTCTGTGTAAATCAAACCCGCATTATAAAGCTGCACTACCGTGTAACTAGAAGCGTAAAAATTTCAATTAACGCATGGTGCCACCTGCAGCCTTTCAGAACGCTGCCTGCAGCAGAGTGTATTTGTGTCTGCGTGAGCATGTGTGTGTGTGTGTGTGTGTGTGTGTGTATTTGTGTCTTGGGATGGGGGGGGGGCTGAGTGCCTTGCTTGGGGTATGACAACACAGAAAAAGGGGAGAAGACATAGGCCTAAGTGTGTGCGCCCTGCTTGTTTTTGAGAACAGAAAGCCCATTTTAAGCAGGGCTAGCTCCAAGCCTTTTGAGCCTCTGGGGTCTTCAGGGACCAGGGCTTGTGGTGGGTCCCCCATTGCTCTGCCCTAGAGCCAGATACTAAACCTGAATTACCTCAATAAGGGTCCAGCTCACTAAAAGGAGCCTGTCTGTGAAACTAAAGTTACAGCATGTAAATCCGTAATAGTACACAAATGTAAACATAAAAACAATGTGTTCATTTATCCTTTGTACAGTACTCAGTGTACTTTAATGCTGAATATGCTACAAAGCTATTTGAATCCCACTGTTTGCAGTCTTGGGCCTAAATAGTGCACAGATTATGATTTTCTCAAGTCAGTTTAAGTCACAGCGCCTCTATGGATCTTATCACAGCTCATGGCAAAACGTATAAGTCCATTTGTCATACTTCATAACATATGTCCACGGAATAAAGGACAAAACTGAAAGTCACTGTCCGTGATCCTCCTTTAGCAGCAGACAGCGACTGGCCGTGTCCTTCTGGCTCCATCTCACCTGCCACAGCACAAGCCAGAGAAGCTTTGACCTTGGGATTACACCATAGGGCTCTATCTACATTCTGAGTCTCAAAATGTCAGACACCTTAAAAGCACTCTTAATGTACAATATCAAAATCCGAGCATATTGCCCCATAAACAACATATTTATGACACTGACTAATTCTCATAAAAAATGTCAGTTAGAACCTTATAATTCCCTTATAGTTATGAGGTTTCAATGTGTATTTCCACATTGGCAGAAGTTTTTTTAAATGAGTATTCTTTGTGTCAGAGCCTTTCCGTGAGGACTCCATCCCTCAGCCTGCGCTGGTGCTGTGGAGAGCTCCAGACATTAACCCCTGCTTTTCCGTTGAACGGCGTTAACTAAAGTTGAATCCAGCACCTTCTCTCTAAGGGTACGCCCTGCCATTGCTAAGGTTGGGAGACAGAGGCTCTTTTGAGCGGTTACAAGTGAAAGACAAAAAAATACCCCTCCACCCCCCCAACCCCCTCACCCATCCCATACAAACTCATACAAACTCATCCAATCCCAAAATCCCAAACATTTCTGTTTTTGGTAAACTTGGGCGGGGGGAGAGGGTCCCATCTGCCAAGCTGGCTGTCCTCGGAGAGTTTGGCCTATCCCAGGGGGGCTGTGGGGAGAGAGGGATAGAGAAAGAGAGAGAGAGAGGGAGTGAGAGGGGGAGAGGGAGGGCGGGAGGCGCTGAATAGATTACCGCCATCCGCTAATCAAGCCCCTATAATCCGTAGGCTCACACACGCTCAGGGAATGCAGTGATTTTAATTACTCCCAGATCTTCTCAGTGAAAAATACAATGCTTCTGGCCTCAATAATGCATGTGTGATCCTGTTTGCTCACAACCCTGCTTTCAGTTTGAGCTATGGTACAAATCCATCAAAAGGTGGACATGGACCAAAAATAAATACATTCTAGAAATGTAGAAAATATTTAAACGGTGTACTAACATTAAAATACCTGGAAATTATAGATTTGATCCAAGAGGCCTCTCTATTTTTCATGTGGCTCCCACAAATAAACGTAATCACAAACAATGGAATTGCCCATATATTTAAAAGGTCCTTAGCAACACATAAACTAGCCTTCAGTATGAAAGTTTTATTTGAGATTATAGTAAATGGATTACTTTACCATCATCGCGTCTGTTAAGAGAAACCTTGCATTCATTTTTCTAGTACATGGCCCCAAAGATTGGTCTAGTCTACATGTAACATTCGTCACAAAAAACATCAATTTATTTTATTGCATAGCCTTCCATCATGATTTTTTTGTGGCTTACATAATTCTTTTACTAGAGGTTATGAACAATTTATACATAGCAAGCAAAAGCCCAGGTCAACTATTTGTGCTGACAGGGCTGGTGTTGGAATATGTAATGTCAGTCACACAATTTATTTGAGGTTATTAAAAAGAATCTGAATTTAATTAAAGCATTATATACAAAGACCCAAATCAATAGATATGACCTCATTTGGATGTTAATTGGAGTGGAAATAGTTTTCCAATAGTGACATGCCAACTGTTTTGATAACTAAATTTCCATTAGATGCTCACATTTTCTGTCATGTCCACACTGCTTTTTGCCTGCTATTCAAAATTATTATGTGTTCTACTCCAACTTGTATGTAGTGAAATTCATTTTTAGTTCGAAGTATTTAGTCATTAACGGCACGGGTCCACTGCAGCCATCGAACGTCAGCTAGTTTGTCAATGTACAGACAATCAATCGGTCGGGTCATACAGAAAATTGTATTTTTGTACCTCAATAATAAGGCGCTCGTAATCCATTTGTGCTTTAAGTTTCGGCAGGGAGCAAATGTGTTAGAGGTAGCTGTGTACGTTCGCAACACCTGTAGTACATGCACGTGAATAGCCACCCATTTTAGTATATGTATGGAGTTCAATCAGAAAAAACAAGCAGAACAATTATATTTCTCATTAAAATCAATTCACTATATGGGAATGAACGCACGCGTCAACAATCGAGAAATGGACCTCGCCGAACGTGACGCGATGGCAATTTTTAATCAAGCTGACTAGATTTTTTGCACGTCCATTTTTTGTAACGTCAGTCACGCGACACCACAGCACAAAGAAGCACATAGCTAAGGATGAATTGACAATATTTCCATATCAAACAAGGGCCTAGAATAGTTAGCCCAAAAACTTGAAACTTAATAATAAATACAATGGCAGCTGTACAATAATACTTGTCACAAAACTCTGTTTTGAGGATGGAACGACTCACACAAGTCCTTTGGAGTTTACACAGTAAAATATTCAGTGAATCAACTCTTATAGAGTATGTGGTCCCTATTTGACTTACGTAGTCTGTTGAATTAACACTGGACATAATTACTGTGTAATAGGTATTCTTAGAGTTAAGCTGATGGTTATACACTCAGTGAGCACTTTATTAGGTATTTATTAGACTTATTTAGACTTTAGAGTTCTACTGCTGTAGACTATCCACTTAGAGTTATGATGTGTTGTGTGTTCAAAGATGCTCTTCTGCATACCACTGTTGTAATGTGTGGTTATTTGCGTTACTGTCATCTTCCTGTCAGCTTTGACCAGTCTGGCCATTCTCCTCTGACATCTCTCATTAATAACATTGAATTTCTTTCTTTTTTTCACCATTCATTGCAAACTCTACACTAGACTAGTGTGTGTGAAAATCCCAGGAGATCAGCGGTTTCTGAGATACTCAATCCACCCTGTCTGCCACCAAGAATCATTCCATGGTCAAAGTCACTTTGATCACATTTTTCCCCTCATTTTGATGGTTGATGTGAACATTAACTGAAGCTTCTGACCCGTATCTACATGATTCTATGCATTGCACAGCTGCCACACAATTGTCTGATTAGATAATCACATTAATAAGTAGGTGTAATAAAGTAAAAATGTTCCTGTTAAAGTGCTCGGTGAGTGTACTTTGCATCATATAGTGCTTATAATATAGTGTTCTATGAATATTGTTGTAAAGGTTTTAAAAGCCATCAAGGGGACATGGTGGTGCCAAATAAAACAATCTCTCATCTCTATCAGCCTTCAGAATGTCCATGCCTTCCATGTAAGCAAAGTGGCAACAAAATGTTTGTTTTGTTTTGGTATGCACATGGATCATGCACTAATTGTAAGTCTGAAAAAATGTTTCCTAATATTTTTCCTAATATATGGTATATGGAATGTTTTAATCTCATGTTTACTTTTGGAATGGCCACATGGCAACTATATCCATTTCCAACTGCTGCAAAATACTCTCAATTCAAGTTCTGCAGCAATAGTGGTCAATACATGATTCCAGCCCATGGTTCAAATTTCTGAGCCAAGAGCTAGTCCTTTAGCTGTATATGCCACCTCCCTAGCCCATACTTATTTGTGAAGTAAACTGACCAAACATCTATGCAAAATAGCAAAGGGCCAAATGGAAACCCCCGAGGAACACCCTGCCTTGCAATAATTGTGCCAGCTGTACAAGATAGCAAATTGTTGCCTGCTTGTCACAGATCTGAATCAACCAGTGACTGTGTCAAATGCAAGTACTTTCCATGACAAGACCTAACAGTTGTACACCTAAACATATGACATCCATCACACAGGGCGCAAACCACACCAGGGCCACTATTTTTCCAAATACAAAAACAGAATAATTTTATTCCTGTTGACTTTTTTTCTTTGCAGGCACGGGACTTTGGCACGCTCTCTATTGTGTGTATAAAAGCAGCTGTGTAATATGGGACAGGCTTATGGGGAAAGCAGGCTGATTGTTTGTCCAACGCGTGAAAAATAAAGGCGATAGAAATAAAGGGAATCAAGTTGCCTCGAGTTTCATGGTCCCTCGTCATCTCGTTTTTGGTGTGCGAGCCTCGAGTCTGTGCTGCGGAGGCTTTGGGGTAAGCCCGGCTAGGGCGACGCTGTGCGTCCCATTGATCGTGCCGCTCCTTTAGGGCAAAAAACTTCACCGTCCCCCCTTCCAGCCCGCTGTGGTGCCCACGGATTGGCTGGCTGCCTCTGGGCCGGCTTCCCCTCAAAGCGTATTGTTCCCTGGGCCTCGCGCAGTCAATATTAAGCTTGGCTAATGCAATACACAGGCAGCTGGAAGAGTCGTGCTTATTTCCATGACACAGCCGAGAGGGGGTATAATATCATTAAAAAGAAATGAGGTGGCACGAAGATTTGGCAGGGTAAGGGGACTTTGTTGGAGGTGGGGGAAGTTTCTGTAATTTCATTAGCTTGTCTGGGGGATCCCTCGAGGAACAATAGAAACCTTTCTCCGCTAATTCTGGTTAATTTTATTTCGCCATACAAAAAGCGCGAGGGAATAAAGGAGCTATAAGTTTACTTTTCCAATTCGTGGCCAACACCCCAGAAAATTAATTTTGGCAACGACAGATGTTTAAAATTACCATCCTGTGTGCTTTAAGTCAATTGGTTTACCTTGTGCCAAGCCTCGACTAGCTACCCTGCTATGTCGCTAAAATGCGAGCGCATTCACATTTCCGAACTGTTTGTCTTTTGCTGCCTAAATCTGACAACACTCGGCTGACTGAACTTTATCAGTCAACCCCCATCCCAGCTGGAGGGAGAAAACAGCTGATTGACCCAACAAATCAAGTATGAAATAGTGACTGTAAAATACATAGCTATAACGCTATGTTTTGTTTGTTTGTTTATCTGGGGGGAGGGGGTGCGGGATATTTTTTGGCAGTTTTATCCAATTTGAATATGGCACATTAGCGCATAAATTCAATCCATTAAAAAGCGCCAGAAGTGCCGTTGGTCTCGCGGCGGGGGTCTCATGTCACCATTGTTCGGACCCTCTAGACACATAAACGGTAATTTCAAGCCCCATTGAGCGCGCGATGGATTGTGCCTAAAATCCATTTGGGGGGAGCATCGATTATTCGAAGAATAGCCTACTGGCAGCAGTAAATATCCCGATGAATCAACCCTAGTTTGGAAAATACCGGCAGCAAATACTAACCCTTAGTTTCCTCGCGGTAAAAGCTCACTGCTGGTTTAAGACATAAAATTTGTTGCCCAGTGGTGACTGGAATATGAAATATCTTTATTTATGAACTTTTTTTTTCTATTAAAAGCATTGGGAACCAATAGTTTTGATAATAACATGTAATATGATGATGATGATGATAATAATAATAATAACAATAATAATAATAATATGTAACAATATGTAGCACAACATAACACAAGAATTCCCATGGCAAATTATGCAATTTGGCACAGCAGGCTCATTACAACTCTTATTAGTAAATGGTAATAAACCGGTATATATCACTTTTTTCCAAAACGATTTTAAATTAATGCCTCTCGTTCACCCACACACGCCAATGTTGTACAAGGTACCAATCAGCTCACCAGGAGAAATTGGCGGTTAGGTGGCTTGCTCAGGGACAATTCGACACCCCCACACTAATTTGGAATCAAGAAGCAAGAATAATACAATTAAACAACAAATCTGGACATAAAGTTTAGAAACTAAGTGAAATTAAGAATTTAGAAACATAATTAAACTGTTGCCGGTAACGTAGCCAAACTAAACAATGTGCTAAAGTAGGCATAAATTTGAGCAAACCAAATCTTTTTTCTTTTTTTTTCTTTTTTTTCACCTCACGGAATATAGACTTGTCTTGTGTTGCAGGAATGACCAAGCTAACTAGTCTAGCTTTGTAGTTAACCCTACTAGGCCTGGACTATGCAGTAACGGGGGGTTGATTGGGCTTGACGTGCGGACACAATTCATAGACAACTGCATAAACTGCCTTAACGCCACACTTCTGCAGTACATATCATTACATTTACATTTTAGTCATTTGGCAGACGCTTTTAATCCAAAGCGACTTACAAGTGCATAGGTTCTACCACAAGTCAAAGCATCACAACCATAATATCAGGGGTGTCCACTCCCATCTGAAAATGACCAGGGGGGTGCAGGTCTTAGCCCAGCACAGTGACACCTGAATGCACTCACAGTCCCCCAAAAAGTATTGGAACAGCAAGGTCAATTCCTTTGTTTTTGCCTTACACGCTTGAGTTTGAGGTCAAAGGATGTACATGAGATGACAGATCTGAATTTCAGCTTTTATTTCCAGGTATTTTTATCTAGATTTGTTAAACAACTCCGAACATATCACCTTTTGTATCTGACCACCCAGTTTTTAGGTGAGCAAAAGTATTGGTATGTGTGACTGACAAATGTTTCTTGTTGCCCAGATCAAATGTGTCCTGTTAGATTGATTGGTTAAACAATAAATAGTTCTGAATGTCTACTCTTGGTTTTAGCCTCGGATTTTGCCTGTGAAGACTGCATTTGTGTTTGAAAAGATTAACCAACATGAAGACCAGAGAGCTGTCTTTGGGAGAAAAGCAAAGAGGGAAAATCAATCCAAGGCATTTCACAATCGTTATACAACAACTTGGAATGTCCTGAAAAAGAAAGAAACCGCTGCCGTATTGAGCAACAGATCATCAAATAGGTTGACCAAGCAAAACAACAGCAGTTGATGACAGAAACATTTTGAGAGTCATGAAGACAGCCCTCAGAACATCAGTCAGTGACATCACAAACAATCTCCACTGGGCAGAGGTGAAGGTATCTCAATCAACCGTTCAAAGAAGACTTTTAGAGCAGCAATATAGAGGCTATACCAAAAGATGGAAACCACTCATCAGTAGTAAGAATCAGAAGGCAAAGAGATGAGCCACAAAAGTTCTGGAACAAAGTTTTATGGACTGATGAGACCAAGATTAACCTCTACCAAAGTGATGGAAAGGCCAAAGTGTGGAGAACAAAGGGATCTGCTCATCCAAAACATACAAGCTCTTCTGTGAAGCATGGTGGAGGAAGTATCATGGCTTTGGCTTACATAGCTGCTTCCGGAGTGGGCTCACTAATCTATATTGATGATGTAACTCATGATTGTAGCAGCAGGATTAATTCAGAAGTCTACAAAAACACGCTGCCTGCCAATTTACAGAGAAATGCATCCAAACTACTTGGGAGGAACTTCATCATGCGTCAAGACAATGACCCAAAACACGCAGCCAACAGAACAAAGGACTTCATTACAGAGAAAAAGTGGAAGGTTTTAGACTGAAGAATGCAACAGTTTGGTGATGTCAATGGGTCACAGGCTTGATGCAGTTATTGCAAGCAAGGGATATGCTACCAAATATTAAGTATTATTTACTTTCATTTACTTAAATACTATCTGTTCCAATACTTTGCTCACCTGATAGCAAAGGTGCAATGTTCTAAGTAGTTTAACACATATAAGTGTAAATACAGTAAAACAGGAAATAAACGCTGAATTCTGAACTCTGTCTCATGTTCATCTTTTTATCTCAACCCACAATGTATTCACTGTATTGCAAAAACATAGCAATTGGCCTTGCAGCTCCAATACTTTTTGAAGGGACTGTATCAAGATATTGATTGAAGATTCATTGATTGAAGGTGTCTAGGCTAAAAACCTGCACCCACACTGGCATTATAGCCACAATAAGGGTTATTTATTAATTAATTTGTTTGTGTTTGTTGTAATGTTAACATTATACGGTTGTATGATGTGTTTTTCTTTTAAAAAATATTCTGAAGTGAAATACAAAGTATGGACTGAATTGGCTCCTGTTGCAGGAAATATTTAAGTCTGCTAATAGTCACCTAGGGATATATATTAAATGCCCTATTTCTACAATCGACCCACTGTCACAATTCATTTCATAATGTATTGAAATGTTTATTACTGGAGCAATACTGACATCTAGTGGTAGGACATATTATTATAACAGCTGCAAATGGTGGTCCCTGAATTGCCCTGCTTCCTTCCCACACACCGAGCCCAGCCGCCACAGAAGTGAATTTATCCCGCTGACTCAGTACAGTAATGACTGCTTCAGGATATACCCCCCCAGGAGATCTCCACAGTAGACAAGCTAGCTCCGATTACTAGTGATTGACAATGGGCAACAGGACAATGTCAGGGACTGATAACACTGAAGACAAAGCAAACATTTCCCACTCAATCAGCTCCACCCCCTCACACAATTTACATCTGCTCCTCTTAATTTAATTTGTAGCTACAAAAAAAGAACACACCCCTCTTTCATCAACAGTAAAATCAGAGTCATACTGTATCTCACAATGGGGATTGAGTTGTGTTTTTTACAGTCACATTTTGCACCCATAGTGACAAGGTGATACCATCACCCAGAACAAGGCCAGCTATGACAGGCTTGTGATCTGATTAGACTGGCTTCTAACTACATGAATTCCTTACATAACAAATGGTGGCTTGCAGTCACGGAGGATCTCTTTTTTTGTGTAGCAATTCTAAGAGCAATATACATTACATTACATTACATGGCATTTAGCAGACGCTCTTATCCAGAGCGACATACAATGAAGTGCAAATCAAACAGAATCAAACACAATATAAGCATATAAAATAAGCATATAAAAATAACAAACATAACAAACTATCTTACGCAGAAATATCTTTACTTTCATTCCTTTGTTTGACTGTGAATTTAGGCTGGAGTATCAAATAACGGGGAAAAAATTGGTAGACATTGTCCATCTGGGCGGAGGTCGTACAGGTGACTGGCATTGCACCTTTGAGCAAGGTACTTAACCTGAATTACTTTACTCACAGTGAATATCCCACTGATATTAAAGGATTCTGAATAAAAAGTGGGCGGCACGGATGGTGCAGTGGGTAGCACTGCCGCCTCACAGCAAGGAGGTCCTGAGTTCGAATCCCCGTCGGCCGGGGCCTCTCTGTGCGGAGTTTGCATGTTCTCCCCGTGTCTGCGTGGGTTTCCTCCGGGTACTCCGGTTTCCTCCCACAGTCCAAAGATATGCACGTTAGGCTGATTGGAGAGTCTAAATTGCCCATAGGTATGAGTGTGTGAGTGAATGGTGTGTGTGCCCTGCGATGGACTGGCGACCCGTCCAGGGTGTATTCCTGCCTTTCGCCCAATGTATGCTGGGATAGGCTCCAGCCCCCCTGCGACCCTGTTCAGGATAAGCGGGTTCAGATAATGGATGGATGGATGGATGAATAAAAAGTATTCTGTGTAAGTATTCTCTGTAATTTACAAGAAAAAATATGAATGTAAATGTGAGCACACCTTTACAAATTTGAGGTGGGTGTTTATTGTTACTGGTATAAGTGGTGCACAAAACTTAAAGCCTGTCTGTCCACACATGGAGTATGGTCCTGTAATCCTGGAGGGTGATGGGCACTGGAAGGGCACTAACAGATCAACCCAGTCCCAATGCTGAACCCATTAATGAAATGGGAATGGGTTTGGCTAGTGATCCTAGTCACTCTCACTCACTCACTCACACTCACTCACTAACTCACTTACTCACATAACAGTTGTGAGTGAGAGTGAGAGAGAGAGAGAGAGAGTGAGAGAGAGAGAGTATAATTGGATTCCCCTACACAGTGTACCCAGAAACAGCACTGGGTGTGGTGCAGGATCAGGTGAAGCCACGCTGCCCTGTGTGACAGTCCAGATTGAATCCGAATAGTGAGACTACTGACTGTGGTCGACAGTTCTGGGGGGAGAGGGGGTGGAGGGATGCATTACGATGAACAAACATGTAGGTACCGTCTCCATAGAAACCATCTTCAATATCATTTGCTGTCCATTTCTATATTGGCAGTGGTGCCTGGCTGCTTTCAAAATGGCCCCACTAAATGCAGCGTGAGAGCTGAGAATAGACTGCTCGCTGAAATGGGCTCGCTCGCTGTTGGAGTGCTTGGTTACGGGTGACACCCTCTCTATAAGTACCAAGGGTGGTTAAATCGCCCTTTACATCTGTGTAATGGCTGTCAATTTGACAAACTCACTATCCAGGGAGTCCGTTTTGGAATGGACACAATGCATTTGGTCTCTCAAACCGGAGCTGTGCTGTGTCCGTAACCTTCACTTAATCCTCTACTCAACAGGGGTCTATTTGGGCCAATATAAAACTTGTTTATTGTATTTATTTTGTGTTATTACAGATTTTACAAAAACAATTCCTACAGGCAAGTCTACTCTGACACATCTTATTGGGGTCATTACCAGGAACATCCTGATCTGGGTGCTCTGAGGCAGCATGGACTTTTTTTCTCTCTCTCTCTCTCTCTCTCTCTCACACACACGCACACACACACACACACACACACATGAACACACACACACCACCCACTTTCCATTGAGTGCCTGTGTTCTACCTGTGTGTGTCTGTGCAAAGTACTCAGTGTGTGATTAGACCTCCAGTTCAGTAGAGGAGGGAGAGAGAGCATCCAGGAGGAGAGCATCTCCACTATTCCAGAAACAAAAATAGAAAGACCTATTTTTAGCTTTCCAGTGAACCAGCCCAATTTCTCTCTCTCTCGCTCTCTCTCTCTCTCTCTCTCTCTCTCTCTCTCTCTCTCAGTATGTCACTCTCTGTCACACACACATGCACGAACACACACACACAAATTCACACATGAATTTCTACACATACACTCTTTCCTAAAAACATACTCCTCCAAGCACTCCACACACAACGTAAGGTGTTATGCTCTCTGTCTTTCACTATAACGTCCCTGTACCCCCCCATCCCCCACACTCTCTCTGAATCTCTCCTCCTACACTCTCGCAGGAATAAATGCTCCCGTACCTCCTCCTCCTCCTGCCTGTTCCCAAGGCTACTTTCAGAGCATCCTCTTTTCTGCCGCTCAGAGCTTCTAGTCTTTCTCTCTTTCTCTCCCCTCCCTCCCTCCTCTCTCACACTCTCGCACCCGCTCTCCCTCTCCCTCTCTCTCTCTTTCGGCATTCACATAGGTCTGACACACTTTATCTCCCACAATCCTGTGCTTCACGCTCTCCGCGAGCAGCGAGCGAGTTGGCCGGCTGTCCATCAGACAAGAACGAGGGAAAGAAAGAGAGAAGGAAAAAAGACTGAGAGAGAGTGAGAGACAGAGAGAGAAAGAAGGGAAGACATTGCACACCAAGAACATGGCCCCTAAACGAGAGCCATCCATCAAGAAATCTCCGTCGACTGGGGGCCCCCCAAGACTGGGTCCCCCCTTCCCCTGCCTGCCCACGGCCCCCGCACCGCGGCCCATACCCGAACTCAGGCCCCGAATGCTCCGCCCCTCAGATGAGCCCTTCGACCCCAGCGCAATGGAGGTGAGTGCATATCCCAGCATGCCACAGCAGTGATAGGGCCAGTGTGGGACGCTCTGAAAATTTGTTTGGTAAAGCAGGAACCAAATGATGGTTAGATCCACGGAATTCATGCATTAGAAATTATACTGTCATTATGGATGTGCATGTCTTTAAAATGGTTCCATGTTCAGTGTGCATGTTTGGGTTGGCAGTTGGAGTTTTGATACGGGATTTAAGTGACAATTGTGGCTGTAGTGACCAGGTTACTCTCTCAATAGCTCAATTTTATTCCTTCTTGAGAAATTGGTCCTCTTCTCTTAAGTTCTTGTTGCTTTATATGGCTGCATGAAATTACACGAAGGTATTTATTATAACTAACTATTTATGTAAGCTATGTATATTTCAAATATTAATCAACCCAGATACGTGCTATAAGGCATCTGCTCTTATAACGAGTGTAAACTTGATATGTGTGAGGGAATGATTGTGGAGGAACCAGTGACGTCCATAGTGCCTTTGGATAGGCTCCTCTTAAGGAAACTAAGCTTGGACATGTAATGTTTTCCAATAAAAGCAAGAGACAGACAGAACGAAGCAGTCCACCAATATCAGACAGCTCAATGGCTGCACTGTTTGCTATTTTGTAGCTAAGCAGCATATGCAGTGATAAATTCGGCAAGTTAGCGTGTTTTATCGAGTGTTCGGTCAACATGTTTGTGCCTGAGGGAGGGGTTCTGAGCCCTCACTGCTCTCTTCTATTCCAAAAATGGATCATTATACCCACAACATGTTTATTTCTTCATTTACTTATTGATTGACAGGGACAATGTACAATTTTCAAAATGGATGTTTCAGTCGCAGCTAGCAAACACAGGGTGCCCTTCAGTTACTCAGAAGAGAGCCAGCAGACTTGATTATGCTTCAGATAGTTATGTGTAATCTTATTTTTCATTTGGAGCCATTTCTGATGGCATGTACAACCTCAGATCACAAGGAAATAAAATAATGGCACACTATGAAAAGATTAATATGTTTATCACTGTTGATAGGGAAGCGGTCTGAGTGGCTCTATGATGTAGTGGGATGGGCAGACATAAGTGTCTGTCGTGCAGCCATAATTGTGCACAGGTGTTTTTCTGAGTTATGTGTTCTCTTGAAAAAGACTCCCACACTGGACTTGTCACTGTGATTCTTTGTATTCTGCTGTGCTTTCATAATCACTGTGAACGTCTCATCTCTCATGGAGTCACAATTCATGGGCTGTTTAGAATAACCCAGAAAATGCATGTGCATGTTTCAGGGCTATGCTGTTGCAGTGTTCTTACATCCTTAAATTTCACCCACACCATATTAATCCAGGGTTAAGTCCCAGAGACCCAAAACATAACAGGGTGTTGGAAATAACCTGGAATAAAGGCCAAAAACATTATTAAAAATGATAGACACCACACAAATAACAAACCAAAGAAATCACAAAATACAAAATGAATAATTAGCTACTGGAGGTGGACATCCACTGGACCAAAGTAGGACCTAGAGAAGACAACCACGCTGCTGGAGAACCAGGAGTTCTTCTTCCATCCGAGAGAAACAAAATGGTGAATCGTCCGGATTCCTACTCTGCCCAAAACTAACAAAAGGTGCATTCAAAGGGACATAAAGTGTCTGTAGAAACTGTCCTTAGAAACACCATACAAAAAGGCTAAAGAACGCCCAGCTGTGAGCATAGAAACCACCAACAATTAAGCCTCAAAACACAGTCTCTAACAAAGCTAGGATAGAGGGAGGAGCACAGGATCGCCAGCTGGGGGCAGCAAAGTCACCACAATGTAACAATGTCATAAAAAATGTTGGCAAATAAGTCCCCTGCCCTCTCTTTCTCCCACCATCTAACAATCCAAAACAGTTACAGCTAAATTGAAACTTAAATGTCCCCTTTTTAAGCATATAGTGATGCCAATGATAGTTGACACAAATTAACATAAAAAAAGATTTAACAGGACTAGGCTATAAAATATTCCTAAATTGTATAGCTTTTGCCCATGTTCTGCCAAAGCTTCTCAATACTGCAGGCTCTGTAATAAAAAAAAAGTCCTTTCCCATTGCCTTTTTTAAGAAGCTCCACAAGATGGTGCTCGCGCATTTGCAATGTCAATTCACTCGACGGCACTGGGCCTTTTCTCCGTAGCTCTCTCTACTACAGTTGACGTTGACCGCATTACCGTAACATTACGAATAAAGACGCAAATTAGCAGTAGCACTGTCATGGCGTTAGGTGGGTGAATGTTTCTCAAAAAAATCTCTATACAAGGTCTACGATACCCGAAAGATACAAGTACAAATGCAACAATTCGATATGATTAAGCTCTGATTCAATTCAGCTCTAGAGAGTGGTTCAATTTTGCTCAAATCAATTCAGTTCATGTGATATGTAATTCAGTTTTACTTGTTTAATATTTTGTATATGCTGTAAAAAAGCTTTTACAAACCATGGCTCCTCCAGACTTGGCTGGTATAAAAGCTCTAATCCACTCATTGATGCCTGCTCCACTCCTGATGTAAATCAAGCATATAACAGGAACCCTGCTCACTTTACGCCTTGGAAAGAAAATGAAGTCCAAGTTATTTTAACAGTCATATCAAATTAGACTGGGTTTCCTCTTCATTTGGACCAGTTTGGCATTTTTAATCAATGCAGGCACATCTTAGACATTTGGGTTCAACCCAGTGAATATTTACACCCCTACATAAGAATGCAATTTTTGTACACAGTGCCCTATTCCACAAAGCAGTGTGGCCTATTCAATGTTATTTCCACAAAATATTTAAACATTATAGGCTAATTTGTGTGAATCCTGATTAAATAATAATAAATACATTTTGCATATGCACATGATTTACTTGAGGGAAGTTTGCACTTTTTGCCAGCTCAATCTGATTTTTTGTCATAAAGCAGGTTATGGTCATTGTGGCTTTGAAGATAAGTAGTCTGGCCTATTATTGAACGTAGCCTATGTCTGGTATTCCTACTCATAATAATCCATAACAGCCAAAGACCTACTAGGCCTCTACTAGGCCTCTACTAGGCCTACAATAATGTGAATTCACTTCTGAAGTAATACTGTCAAAAGTCGCTGTGTATATCAAGATCAACAACCGATAACTGAACATAGATGTGGGAGCGGCTTGGAATGTTTTGCGCATGTCTTTAGTCCTTTACGTTAAAAAGCGAGTTAACGCCCATAGAAGGGCTTGTCTTTCGGCGCCCTTCTTCGACAAACGATGACGTCACTTATCGAGTCTATCCCATCATCGGCCGACTTCCACCCTTCACATTCCTGCTGCCGACTCTGATCGACGCGAAACACAACAGGCGCAGCCATGGTAGGTCAATATACTTATCCAACGACCGAGCAGTTAGATTTTTAACTGAAAATATATTAACACTGAAGCAACAGTGGTGTTATTTTAAATTAATTAAACTAATGTAGCCTGTGCTAGCTATTTACAATAGAACCTGTGAGATTACCACAGTGTAGTAACGCCAGTTTGTTCACCTGATGAAACTGCAGCTTGCACTCGATGTATTCGTAGCAAAGCTACTTGGGCCTAGTCGCGAATGTAGCAGCTTGCTACACCCTTCTGTAGTCGGTACGCTATAGGTATTAGCTACTCTATAAGGATATGAGTAATAACACAACAAGGAACTATGGCGCAACAGTGCAACGGAAGCATTGGCCGAGATGCTAGATGTAGATGGCTACTTAGCCGATGTTCTCACCAGTAGGATAGCTAGCGTTAATTTTAACTAACTTGGCTTCACATCCTGCCAGAGCTTTAGCTATACTGCTCATTCCTTGAGCTAAAGTTCACGGGACATCTTACTAGATAAACGATAACGCTGAAAAAAAATCGTTTGGTGGTGGCTAATCTTACACAGACCAGTGGAATGTGCTTGGCTAGCTAGCCGTGTATTTATCGATGCTATTCTTCTCTTGAACAGTCTGACTTCTCGGAAGACCAAATCCTTGGTGAGTTTGCAGTTTTAAAACGTTTCCCCTCCGCTTCTTCCTATCATCTCATTTTCTGCAAATGCGGGAACATTCTGCATTTGCAAGTTCATTCGTGTTTCTTTGCTAGTGTTTTTTCTCGCGAGCTTATTGGGCCTGTCTGTCATTCTACTTTACTAGCTGTCTGAAAACACCTTTCCTCCTTTTGTTTCTTCTTGTTCCTTGTGAAACTACTTATTCTTTTCAGATTGAATTTAAGAAGGATGAAATCCACGGTGAGTTTGATGCTTGAATGAAGCATTTGTGTGAGATGAGGAAAAACTCAAATCTTACTGAACAATTCCCTAACCTGTATTTGTGTGCATTGGATTTGTTGTGCGTTTTGATTTCAAACACACAGGTATCTTATGAAAAATAACATCGTAAACTGCATGCCGATATGTGGCACGCCATACTGAATTTTAGTTAAAGCATTTCATGTTTACTAAGATGTGTTAAGTTCAATGGACTGACTATATTCTTATTAGAGTTTATATGAAGCTTGGTAAAGTAATGCGCGCCCAAATTAATTCCTTAAACTGTGTATCTCACTGCCGCACGTGCTATCAAACTATTTGTCTTAATAGTTGTTTTAATTAGGCTAACGTTGTAGTTTTAAATACCTAGATTGTAGCGTAGACTTTAAGTTGGCCCTGCCTACTGAAACTATGCGGGCATAGTAGCTAGCTAACCAAATTATGAAATCGTCGCATCATTGGGAAGATAAGGCAAGTGCTCTAGTTACTCATAACTGCTAAGCTACGAGCTTGGCTAGTAATATTACTGTATTTGTATGAAAATCTATGCACACGGGATTTCTACCTGCTTTTGAAGTCCCAACATTCTCCTGCTAGCTGCTTGGCTCACTCGTAGGAAGTAGCGCGATACCCGGAAGTGTTTGAGATTTAGCGTAGCATTAAAAATGTATATATTCGAAAGGGGATCAATGGTTACCTTTGAAACGATGTGTTGTAGCATCGTGATAAATTAACTCCCTACGCAGCTGTGCACTGTTAGCAGTAGCTTTGGAAATTGTTGTGCGAAATTTAACGAACTGTGCCTGCATTCCTATTGTGTGCTAGCAAGCTTGTTGGCATGCTCATGTATGCTACCACGTATTGTTATATCGTACTCGAATGTTTCTTTTGTGTATGCATTTGGTTGTTAGCAAAAGCCAGTGGCCTATCTGAGAGTTCCAGGTTTCCTTTTTTGGTGTTTGGCACTGTGGTTGATGAATTTCCTTTCCTCCCTCTTATTTGTATAAACTAAGATGGTTGACGGATTACGGCTCTCCCTCCCTCTCCATCTCAATGCCTTATAAGGCAAAAGAAATGTAGCTAGTTTCTGGCTGCCCCGGGACGTGCTACATTCCAGCGATCTGGAGGAGCACCGGTCGGTGTCCTCGCGCGCTGGTTGGAGAATAATTCTGGAACTAATTCTAGACTAAATTTCAATTCGACGCTGTCGTAGCCCTGACCTCTAAACACACTGGATAATGTTAGTTTGAAAACAGCCCAGTAGTTTGTATTAAACAGTTTGTTTGGTAAACGCCCTTTTTTGAGGCCGATCCATAGAACGCATTGTAATGCGACGGAAATACTACTACGTTCCGTACATTTTTCTTTCAAAGATGCTGCTATATAATTGAGGTCACTCTGTGAATAATTAATTTAAATACATAAAAATATTTTATGTGAGTAGATTTTTTTCGTTTATGGGGCCTTTTAGGTGGTTATAGAGCATTTATCAACTATGAAGAATTGAAAGTTTATGCACCGTGAAGTCTTAATTTTTTTGTCTGATATACTCCAGTACTTGGGTGTTAGAATTATACATTTTATATTGTGTTATAATTGATGGTCTTTGCGTAAAATAGTCATAAGTTGTTTTATGTTAATATAATTATTTATTCAACTCATCTGTACAGAAGAATAACATTGAAGTTGCACTGTGAATGCTGTCAATGCTAGTAATCAATAAATCGAAAAATTCTAATGGCACTCCGATAACAATGCTGCCCCCGCCCCCTTGTTGTCGCGTGATGTCACGGCTGGCATAACAGTTGGCAGGTTTGATGGAACACCGCTCACGCCCACCTCCTTCATGCCCGTCATTAATTTTAAAAATTCATGTGGAAAGTCGGAAACGTGAGCTTCAGATCAAGAAGTTAAGCAGGAGCCTGAACTAACGGAATGTCAGTGTCATCTCCACAGCAACCAGGGCGTCAGACCATCCCATCAACCCTAGAAGTGAGATTTTGGAAGGTAGAGAAGGCACGCTGTGAATTGTGCAGGTCCTTGTGGTCAGGAAAACAAGATCTTGCTGTAGGTTGTCAGTCGGGACATGAAACTCAATCCAGAGTTGCATATTTATTCCATTCTCAATCGCACTCCCACAAATGGTTGTTACCCCTGTCTCGAACTGGTAACGCGCATGGTAGCCTGTGGCTCATTACAGTTGTTAAAACCACAGATAAAAGTATAAATTATAATCCAAATCCCCATTTGTATTTACTTTATTGTCACTATACAAGTACAACCAAACGTTATTTGGAGGGCGCCTTTAGATGCCAAATTAAATATAAAAAGACCATAAGGTATAAAACTATGAATGTGAGATACAAAGTGATAGTAAATATAGCAAGAGCTAAAATACTCACAAATTCCCCAATCAGTACAGTTAATGGTAGCAGTTGTTTTCTGTCAATTAGCACGTTAATTAGGTCTTGGGCTTTATTTCGTCTTTGTATCTGGTGCTCAAAGTGTGTTTCTCTCTTCTGGAATACAATGCATGTTTTTTTTGGTATGCAGTTTTCTACCATTGTGGTTCTAAATGGTGCTTGTGTCCTTCTGGGCTAATTGTAGTTCTTGAACACCAGAGGGCAGCAGCATTGCAGGGAGCGCTGGCCGGACCCCTGTCCGAAGCCACAAGGGTTGTTGCACGACGTCCTAATATGGGCAATGGAGCCTAAATGAGCTGAACGGAATGAACAGCACTGTTTGGTTCCGCACGTTGCGCGTTTTCCTTGTTTGGGTGTTGGGATGTCCTCGTCTCGTGTGGCAGGCCTGCGTTTGGGTCTGGAGTCTGTCATGCTGCGTGTTGGGAAAACACAGAAAGCCTCGCCATATGTGTGGAGGGGGACACTTGGGGGATTCACACTTAACCGTAAATTCACCGATCAGCGGTTTGCCCCACTTTCCTACCTTTTGCTTCCGTATCCTGTTTGTGTCATTCGACACACCCACACACACACGGAAGCTCTCTCTCTCTCTCTCTCTCTCTCTCTCTCTCTCTCTCTCTCTCTCTCTCTCTCTCTCTCTCTCTCTCTCTCTCTCTCTCTCTCTCTCTCTCTCTCTCTCTCTCTCAAGCTTACAGTATCATACACCCATTAGCACATTTCCTCACGCGCGCACACATACATGCAGCCTCACAGTATCATGTACCTCGAAGCACATTCTCACACACACTTACTCATTTGCCCTCACACATGCACTTCAACACACACCTACATTTTCTTCACTTTCACTTATATTTGCTCACACACACTCGAGCAGTCTCCACACACACACACACACACACGCTCCCTCCATCTTCTCCTCCCACCTCTCACGTCCTCTTTCTCCCTCCCTCCCTCAGAGTACAAAGAGGCGTTCCTGCTCTTCGACCGTACGGGCGATGGGAAGATCAGCTTCAGCCAGTGCGGGGACGTGATGCGGGCCTTGGGCCAGAACCCCGTCAACGCCGACGTGCTCAAGGTCCTGGGGAACCCCAAAGCCGAGGGTGAGGCCCCCAGCGCGTCTTCTGTGTAGTCATGGCGGCTCATTTACACACTCGCCCACACACTCACGCCTCGACGCTCGCTCTGGGGCACTCCAGAAACCAGCGTCAGTCTCCGGGTCCTGAGAGCGTAACGCTCGTGTTTAGGTTGTGTTCGCAATGCCAACTTGTAATACTTTGAGTGTTTGCCCTGGCAACGATTTGCTCTGAACAAAATGTTCCTGCAAATAGAACTGAAAAGCAGCAGATACTTTTACCCCCAAATGATAAAAAAATAAATAAAAATTAGAAAAAGCTGCATTTTAACAGGACAAAGAGTGAAACCGTTTCAGTTTCATGAAGTGATTCTGTTGACACCTTTCGGTAAGTCACTTTCCTCAAACAACCCTTCATGGATACCAGCTGGCTTGTTTTTAAAGGAAGTATCATGTCTGTACAAGCTGTGATTACTGCTGCTCACTAAATGCATATTGAGAAACCTTTGGAAAAGTTTTTTTTTTTCTTTTTTTTTTTACCCTGTTTAATCTGCCCTCATAGATTTCATAACTTCCATGTCCAGAGACTAGAACTAAACATTGTACTACACATGGCCCCAGACTCCTACCTGTTCAGCTCTGTATCCTTATTGAAATTTCTGCGTCTGCCATTGAAGCTCAAAAGATGATTTTGATTAATCTTATGACTATTCATGAAGAGACTGGGACCATACACTTTCGATGGCAGCAGAGTTTGTGTACTTTAGTATGCCTTTTTAATGAAGGTTTTTAAGCTGTAATAAAGCACCAGAGCTTGGTAGTACATGGTCAGGAATGACTGCTGGGGCTGGCCATCTGTTTACTACCCCTGACTCTGTGCCTCCTGGGTTTGGGATGTCATTTTTTATTGGGTCCAGTGCATTATGGGAATTGTCTGGGGGGGGGGGGGGGACAAAAGGCACATGGTCCTGTGTAACTCTTTGATGCTTTGGGCTTGGCAGAGATGAACATGAAGATGCTGGACTTCGAGCAGTTCCTGCCCATGCTACAGACCATCGCTAAGAACAAGGAGCAGGGCTCATTTGAGGACTTTGTGGAGGGCCTGCGCGTCTTCGACAAGGAGGGCAACGGCACGGTCATGGGCGCCGAGCTGCGCCACGTCCTCACCACGCTGGGTAGGCGGCCCGCCGAGGGTCACCCGGGCGACCCGCTGTCTCGCTTGCGTTCCCGTCGCCGAAAGGCCTAATCGGAGAAGAGTTTTGGACTCTTCAGGCACAACAAAAAATGTACAAGAGGGAAATATTCAGGGGGAAAGTTATAGGTACTCTAGCCTAGTGGCTGAGGTACTTGTCTTGGAGCCGGAAGGTTGGTAGCCACGATAAAATCCATGCAGCCCTTGGACCCTTGAGCAAAGCCCTTAACCCCACGTTGCTCCTGGGGTGGCAGGGGGAGATTGGCCACTGCTTAGTCTAATCAACTAAGTCACTTTGGGTGAAAGGGTCAGCTGAGTAAACTGTAATAATATTCAGGGTTTTATTGGGAGCAGATGAATGCATTGGGTGGAAAGCTGAAACGGGAAGCTGCTCTGGGACTTTGTAGCCTGCTTCTTGTAAGATGGCTACAAACGGGTGCAGTTTCCATCACTGGTTTTGGAAATGGCATCTGGTGGAACGCAAGACATTCATTAGGGCTACAAACTCACATACTTCAGGGTGGGGTCGTATGTTTGTGGTTGTATGCCCAGGTATAATTTTAGGTTTTGATCGTTTTAAAGCGCAAATAACATGGTTGAAGTCATTTCGGTTCACGCAAAAGTCAAGTGTTGACTGGATCTCTGGGCTTCTGTTATATCTGGATAGGATCAGGACAGTCTGGATATCTGTTCCACCAACCCTAGCAAAATAATTTTTACCTGCTTGGGTCTTATTGGAAGGGTGTTTGACCTGCCACTGTGGGGATGTCTTGTTTCAGGTGAGAAGATGACAGAGGAAGAGGTAGAGACACTTTTGGCGGGACACGAGGACGCAAACGGGTGCATCAATTATGAAGGTAATGGAGATCGATCAACAGAAAGAGGACTAAGGCCACTGTATGAACTACACTTCCCATAATGCTGGGCCAGGTCGTTGGCATGTGCTCAGTCTGTCGACCAACATTTTTTGCTTAGTCACTGCATACTGTTTAGTGGGCACGTCGACTCGTTTGAACTTGAACTAACAGATACAAGGTTATGTGTTGGCCCCATGGAATTGGTGAAGTGTCAGTGAAGGTAAATGACTTGTGAAAAGCTCATTAACAGGTGGTTACCCCCTCAGGACAGTGAAGGCCTGCGATGATGGAAACATGCTAACTGCACATTTTATTGGCTGGGGGGTTAATGGGGAAGGAGTGAACAAGGGTTCATGGGCCCCACAATACATTGTGCCATCAGCCACAGTCTGGTGTCAACCAATCAGCAGATGTTGCTCGCATTGTGATTGGCTCACATCGGCGGGTGGCCAGTGTCACGTGTAGCCGCACCTGCGGTCCACGAAGCCTCGCTCGCTCTCTTTCTCTCTCTCTCTCAGCCGCGCTGCTGATGTCACCGGCACACTTTCCTCCGTCTGTTTGGAGGTGGGAAGGGGTTGACGGTGACCTCACCAGGCTGTTTGTCCTGTGGCATGTCGTGACTTTGTGTTCCCCCACTCGGCCGCGTTTCTACCCTCAACAGCACCCTGGGGGCAGACGGACGTGTTTTGCTTGATTTTTACTACTTTAAACAAAGGGGGAAGAAAAAGGAACAAGTGAGCCTTGAATCCTGGTTTCCTGCATGCGAGACAATTGCACTAACCACAACGCCAAATCTACTGGGAGCCAGAGCAGCCTTTTCGGTCTACGAGAGCTGCGGTCTTAAGAAATGAATAACATTTACCGGATTGATTAGCAATTGATTAGCAAACATGCAGGCGGGAGATTGAGAGGGAGATTCCCCTCTGACCCCATGGTGCTGTTGAGGGCAGAAATCTAACGCCCGCCCCCGGTGCTCACTTTGTATTAACTGTTGTTCCTCTCCCACAGCCTTTGTTCGCCACATCATGGCAGGCTGAGCGTCGGTACGGGCGAGCCCCCTGCTCCATCAGCACGTATACCAGCAGAGGGCGCCACTCAGCTGCTCCTGTCCACGCCAGCGAGAGGCCGTGGTCACCCCCCCACACACACACGGCCGATAAACGGCCTCTTTGCGTTACAGCTGTTTGTTGCCGTTTGGGGTAAAACGCACGCACACTTTCTGCCTGTTTTTCAGTGTAAATGCTGCAGTTTACAGCATTTTTACTGCGTTCTTACCCCCTTAGTCCAGGCGCTGTAACGTAAAGGGCATCCTGCCGGTATTCACCACGTTCTTATCTGGGCAAGTCCGATCAAAAAATATATAACGATTTAGTGCAATGAAATAAGTTTGGTGTAGATGAGTTGTGTCCCAGTGACTTTGTGGCTTCACTGGGGCAGGCGCTGGAGAGCGCTGGGCCTGTCTGGTCGTGCTCCTGAGCTCCCTGTGTGTTTAGAGCCGCTTGTGTAAAGCCGGCAGTCCCTGCCACCGTAAAACAGCCTGGCTGCTAAAGCCGCCTCTAAACCGGGCCCAGAAAAAGAATCCTCTCGCTCCCTCTTTCCCACCCTCGTATGGATCGCTTTAGGCCAACAGCTTTGCAGCGTGCTGAACAATGAGGTTGTTCCTCTGAAAGAGCCCAGGCCCTATGCCCAGGTGTTTGGAACTGGAGCTGGGCTTGTAACTAGAAGGTCATATGTTCCTGGGCAGGGCTCTGCCATTGTGCCCTTGTGCAAGGTGCTTCCTCTGACTGGGTCCAGTAAAATCTCCTGATTATATGTAAAAACATTGAAGTCACTTCTAGATATGAGGCCATCTGCTAAGCAAATTTTAAAGATTGTCTAGGACTGCTCTCGTAACTACCTTTTTAGTGGCTTGCCCGTTAAGAATAGGCCAGTACTGTGTGTTTGGTGTGTATAAAGGCTCTTTTGACCTTGGGGTGACCCCCTTCTCTCTGGCCCGCACTTGGAAAGAGCTGGGTGGCGTCAGGAGTTTTGTTTGGGATGGTTCTTTTTGTTGACTCTCTCTCCTGCAGCCTTCTCTGTCGCCCCCTGGCTGCAGCATGCTGCTCTGCATGTGTCGGAACATCCCTGTCTTTACTTGGGGGGGGGGCAGTCTTCTGAGTATTTTGTGGGGGGTGGGAGTTGGGACTGTTTTAGATGCAGAGGAGGATGACTGCTTGACATATCTGAGCTGGGGATGTGATGCTGTCGAGTTTTTGCATCTTCCTGTGACTGTGGGAAGTGTGATTGGAATTCACTTGAGTCACCTTCACAATTTCGCTTCAATGCGTTATAAGTACAGAGCCATATCTGCAAAATTAATTTGGATTCCCGGTAAAATAACCTTGTGCCTGAAGCCCATGGCAGATCAGAACCCTCTTCTGCAATATCTTGATATTGCCACACTTGGGAGAGGGCCGTCAAAGTAGTAAAGCAGCTATATCCTACAGAGAAACACTACAGCTGTATTTCTCCAAAGTCTATCTGCCTAAAGCACCTATTTGCCCCATCTCATCTGGTGGTTTCCCCCAGGCATGCCCTCCCCAGCTCAGAGCAATGCGAGCAGTCTCTCCTTTACTAACCCCAGAGTTGCAGTTCCTTCTCTTGCTGGTGTCTTCTTTCCCTCCCCTTGTTGGAAACCTGATAGTGGCTGGGCCTAAAGTTTTCTCTCTGTAGTTCTCCCATTTCTCCCTCCCAAAAGTCCTCTCGCCCCCAACGCCCTCTCTGCGCCTCGTAGAAAAACAAAATGAGGAGAAGAGCTAATCTAACCGATCCCTGGCTTCATGGCCTGCGCCCATCTTTAGCTGTGGCTGCACAGGACGTAGACCTGATTCCCTGCCAACTTCTCCCATGCCCCGCCTACCCCCCTCCTGTTCCCCCTCCCCTGTTTCTGAGTCTACAGATGGGAATAAGCCTCCATCTACAGCATCCCCCCACAACTAAGAGCAAACGGGAATGGCTGAAGTTTTGCCGAAGAACAGGTCCCTAGGATTGGGAGGAACATAAACTATCACCCATGCTGTCGGTTTGAACCTGGCATCTCAATCTTGAATGCTAGACGGTGGTGGTGTGCTGATTTATTAATTGGCTGCTAGTTGGCCAAAGAGTAAATGCCTCGTTACCCATGACGGACTGGCTGCTGATTGAGAGACCTGCCCATACTGTGGACTTTCGGGCAGAGGTTCAGCTCTGGTGTAAACAGTTTGAATCTTGGTTGTGTTGAGCAATCGACCAAGGGAAGTACTGCTTTGGCCCTCCGCCGTGCGTCTCTGGGGCACCCGGGCAGAGAACTTGCTCTGAGCTCCAGGTAACCGGGAGACTGGGCAAAGTAGGACTGCAGTAAATGCATGTTGCCGATGTGGCGGAAAATTGTACCATGTTCATTTTCACCCAATCAGCCGGCTCATTGGGGAACAGGAACTGCCCCCTAGATGCTGTAGCTGGAGAGCTTGACCCCTTTGAGAAGTTTGTTGCTAACATGTCTTCCTCTCTTCCTCCCTTTCTCTCTTCTCTCTGTCTCTCAGAACTTGTCCGGATGGTCATGAGTGGGTGAAGATAGAGAACATACCGGAATTTTTTAAAATCATTTTTGTTTGTTTTTCTGTTACACGTTTCCACCCCCCTATAATTTTGTGTGTATTCTCACCCCCCCCCCCCCTCAATTACGGTTTTATTTTCGGAAGTGCCTTTCCTTTATCTGCTTATGTAGAAGTCTCCACGGACCTCCTGCCCCCCACCCCCATTCCACAAAACCACGAACATGCATGAACCGAAAACTCCGATGGGGATAACAATCTGCAATAAAACCTCCCTAGTTCCTGCGTCCCCATCCCAATGCACCGCTGTAGGCAATACTAGCTCATCTGTCCAGCAGATGGCGCTGCTGCAGGGGTAGGGTGGCGGTGGCGGGGGGTGTGGGGTGAAACCTGTAAAGAACGGCACTGCGATTGGCCGAGACTAGATCCGGCTGAAATCGATCTCTTATAGAGCTTTTGTAAGCGGTCAGCGTCCAGGCCAATTAGTATGGCGGTCAAATTTGTTGCGAAATTTTTTTTTTCCATTTATTTTTCTGTCATAACTATTACTTGTGCTTCATTTGCATAGTTCAGAAATAATAAATGTCCCCAGTTTCTGAAAGTGACCAAACGGTCGTCCATTTATTTGTGCTTCAGTTACTTGTCATTTATGCTTATAATTTTTAAGTGTATAATGCATAAAATAAAGTGTTGGGCAGCATTTTATTGGGTCCAGTCAAGTAAGTGAAATGTGAAGACAAAAACAAGTACTCCCTTGAAGCTGTGTAAACGCACCCAGGATGCAAATAATGATTTTGACGGCTGTAAACTGTGACGTTACGCCGCGATGAAATTGATTGCCTTCTCTTAATCTGTTTTTTGTATCCCTATTCATACCATCTCCCTTTGTCCTTCTCTACCTCGTCATTCTTAAACGTATTTTTCTCTCCCGCCCATATATAAACACCGGTCTGACTGGTTTTACGGAGTTGGGGCTACATTTAACTTTTTTGAGCACGTAATTATATAAAGGGAAGTCGTAGTTCTCTTTAGGAAAGGGGGCGGTGGCTCTTCACGAGCAGATTGGAATGTTGTTGGGTGTACAGGGGTAAAAAAACAACTATGACTGATGGTGGTACTTGATGTACTTTCTAGTAGAAAGACTGTCTGGAATTTTGGGTTTTGGGTTAATGCGTTTATTGATCTGCAAGTTAGCAGCGTAATCATTATGTCAATGCTGGTATTCCTCACGTGGCTGCCGTTACACAATTTAAACAGCAGGTGGAGCTAGTGTATTTAGTTATTCATTCACCGCTGGGAGGTCACATCGCTCAATTGAGCTACAATTGAAATATCTTTTTTAATGTATAATGTTTTTTGTAGAATTTGTGTAAACGGCACTGATGACACCCGTTCATACAAAGTCGTATGTAATGACACCAAAGCGTTTGCTCATTAGAGACCAACTATATGTTATATACCTTTGCCAAAGTAGTAACTACATAAAACGATCTCAGTCGGCTGCAGTACAGGGCTTACTGTGAACTCTCGGAGTTGAGTCATGTCAGTTATTGCCCTGGAATCAGTAAATTATGCTCTGCTGTTAATTTGCTCAGCCAATAGCCTGCGGGGATTAATAATAATTTGAATAAATAAGAATCTATATTTTACATTCAAATTCTCATATAGCTTACACCTTTCTTTAAAAAGTTTATGGCTGCCGTATTATTCAGTAGCCTACCTTTCGAACTAGTTTCTGCAACTAGACTCCTTTCCTTTTCCTCCCAGGCACGTCACAGTTCATGGCATTTAACATTTTTTTTAAGGTGTTGCACAGTAGTCATTTGCAGGATTCAAACGTCTGGCACCTAATGCGAGACGATGGCCTCATCAACAGACTTATGACATCCAAAACCTGATAACTTTCCGCAGGTGAATCAGAATGTAGGCCCACTCATGTACATTAACCGTAGTGCGCACTCCACCGTTCTGTGACATACACCTATAGAAATTGTCGCACCAAATTAACATTATTTAAGGGAGTATTGATTGAAACTAGCACATGCATGCAACGCATGCCTGCCTGCGTGTGGCCGATCTTGTGTCTGAGTGTCTGTGTAGCTACGTGCTTGTGGTACGCGAACCCTATTGATTATTTTAATCCGTCTGTATGCGAGTCTGTGATCCTCGCGGTTCAGCGTTCGACAGGGGAATGGCTAATGGGCCTCCGCGCTGGCCGCCTCTGACTGCTCCCCGTCCAATTAACTTTCAACCGGAATCTGCCAAGGGAGAACGAGTGGGCTGGGGAGAGCAACGCCGAGACCTCCCCGTAGATCCCACCGCCAACAAGTTTACAAAGCCTTTTAGTCCAGAATGTCATTAGCTTTCTCTTTTAATTAAAGATTTTTCTTCTTAATCCTTTTCTAGTGATGAAACGTATTTATGTACTACCTTATCACGCAAAACATTGTGGTTAATGTGGTGATTATACTATTAAATCACAACTTTTCAAGAGCAGCACAAGAGTAGTACCTGTACTTAGATGCCCTTTAATCCCCAACTATAATTTTAGTGTTAATTTAATTTATTTTGTAGTTCAAATCTAGTCTTTACATTGGTCACTGCAAATGGTTGGTTATATTTAGATATGCCACTTTTCCGTACATTTCCATTCAGCTCAACTCAATACAAATGACAAATAGTATATTTCTTATAAGATTTTTAATTGCATAAGTCAGTGTAATATTACGATACCCTGTATGTGTAGGTAAATGCATTCATCAAAAAAGCTTCCATTGTTTAAAAAAAAAAAAAAAAAGGCAAATCAAGGGCGCAGATATTGAATCTCCACATATGTAAAAGTCAATTTTGTTGCATATGTATGGAACAGTATTACAGTGAAACATACGGACGGCGGCTGCACGGTAATAGTGATAGTATTACTAAGTGTGTGGGACTGAAACCGATTAAGTAATTGTATCAAGTAGGCTATTTAATCACAGTCACATATGTAATAATACTGTGTGTAACCACTGTCCATCATTTAAAATATTTTTTACTGTAATACTGTTCCATGTGTGCAACAAAATTGATTTTTAATCATACCGGGTGAAACCACTGTCGATAATTCTTTTAAGTAAACGGCATGATTCATCAGTGTAAAAGGTAAAACTCAAGATTATGTAATGTGTTTTTACTGTATAAAAACGTTGCCTGTGTCAGCTTTGTGGTCCATAAGCTGCCTTGGCTATAGAAGCAAATGAGTCAGTTGTTGATACATTTGAATACTGTTTATTGGTTGGTCTTTTTAAAGGAATAAGGCAGGGCAATGGGCTATTTGTTTTATTTCTTTCTTTTTAAACTAAGTTACACACAGCTCTGTATGGCACAGTGACAATAATCAATCCATACAGTTAATAGTAAACATCACCTTTAAATAGTTGTTGAACACTATATTAGTGCAGGTAAACATACCCGGTGGCAGATGTGTAGTACATGGTTCACAAGTAAAAATTCACACACTCAAAGACAAATGTCTACACTACATTGTATGTAATTGAGGAGGTGGGGTTTGTCTGCAAAACAAATGATCTCTCTCTCACAAACATGCACTTGTGCGCGCACAAATGCATGCATGCATCTGATCTAGCGAGTATCTTGCGCGTGTTGCTGGGGTTGCAAACTCACCAGTAAGGCCATGCTTAATGTCAGGAGAAATGTGAGAAGGATGATGCCATTTCCTGTTCGCCAGGACCAGTGAAAACCGGATTCCACACCTGGATCCGACTCACAACACACTCATTACACAAAACACCAGAACTTGCTTCAAAACACTTCAAAACACATCATGTGGAACTAGCAGTATCGAACGAACGTAATCACATATCACGTACTTAGCCTTAAACTCAGCAGCATTTAGAATTGTACAATCACTTGTTTTATGCTGCATTATTCAAAGGAGGAAGTGACAGGGTTCGACAGGAAGGAGTGCCATAGAATGCGAATGGTAATTGAAATGGTCAACCCCCTCCCAATCAGGAGCAGAGGCGTTTTGGAAGCACTGAGTGTGACTCTGTGACTTTGTTCAATCAGTTTTATAGATTAAATGATAACCTCTTTTCAAGTTGTCCCAGAGATCTGACACATATCCATTAAGCAAATTAAAGATTCCAAATGGCCCCAGGTCTTAATGACCAACACTGTACATTGCAACTGGAAACGCATCTATTTTATCAGAAAATATTTTGATCCCTCATTTTTATTTTCCCTTTATTTGGAATTCCTACTCTTTCTCCCTCTGGCCTTCTGGACATGGTGGCCAAATTTATACTGTCAGCCGACCCAGGTCGGTCAAAAGCCTGACTGATTTTATGCATACAGCCTACTGCCAGAGACTATCAGAGGTACAATTCAATGGCACTCTGAATTCCTCACATAGCTACAATAGCTTCCTTGTTGTTCCGTTGATACGGCTAACTTCAGGATTTACATAAGAAGCTATACCTGTTGTAACCACACTGCTGACCAGTACCATTCCCCAATACCATGGAGGACCAGTGAGTTAGAAGGGCTGAAGCAAAAGTTTAAATCACAAAGAAAGTGCTACTGAAGTGCCCACAGTGCTCAGAAGTGGTTCTGGGAAAGTAAGAAGCACCAGCATGTCTAGCTCACCTGACATTGGCGCAAGCTGTGTGGAAATGCAGGCAGTGTGCACTGGCACAGCCAACATTCGACTGTGACTGCTGTAATACTGAGAACAGACAGCCACTGAAACGTATCCCTTTCTTCATACCGTGCTAAACATGCCCCTTGAAATACACTATATTTCAGCTTCAAACGAATCAACCAGACCTTCTTTGACTGTTCGAGCAATTAATCTTTTACTGTCTTAAATCCTTCCATTGTGTTCAGACAGTTTGCAATTTAAAAAATGTTTCTATGATATTCTGATTATCATGCCTGTCTTATACATTGTGATGTGTGATAGCATTATCTTTTTAAGTGCACAGTAAATGTAAAATTTCTGAAATTCATCTCACATTCTCACAGCAATTTATAAATCTGTATTACATAGCCAAAAATGCGTTTGCAGATAAGTTTCCAAACGGACTGGTCTCTAAAAGGTGTGAGGCTAATAGTAATAACCATATACAGTGCCAAATTCAACCTTTAAGTAAGAATGTGTTCATCTCAATTGAAAATGTTTCGTTGACAGTATTAAACCATTAAATTTGATTTACTGCAAGTCTTAACTAGCTACCTGTTCAAAAGATTTACTGATAAAGAACCACGGTCTTCTCTGAATATGTAGTCACCCACTGTTCTTTAGCTCGCATTTGAAATTCATATCACATATAGCATTCAATAAAAAGAATATGACGCTTACTTTAAAAAGTACATACTGGACTCGGCTCAAAAGAGTTGTGGGTGTATTAACAAGTTAAATCAATATATGATTTTTTTCCTTTCGTGTTGTCTTTGGAAATATTGAAAATCCATGTTGGGGCGCACAGTCTCCGCGGTGAGCCATCGCGTCTTCGATTACTGCGCCTTGTAAATACGTGTTCAGGCCGGATTTCCAATTCCGCGCAGACAGTCGAAGCGGTCACTTTAAGTCAAACGAATTGTGCAAGGGGACCTAAATTAATCATCAGCTACCCGTCGTGTGTGCGCGCATTTATATACAGTCATATCTAGTCTCAGCAGCGCGACGCAGTATACAGATAGCATCTCTTTCATGAGTTTTCATTTCCGTAATTTAAAAACTTGATATTAACGAAGTCGACGCTGATGCAAACTTACATTTCAGAAATAGTTCTCAAACCTCTAACTACCTTTAAAATGTTCTTCTTACCTGTAGCTCCATGACTGAGCATAGTACCTGACCAATTTTCTCTTCTTGCATCCTATATACACTCACTGAGCACTTTATTTGTACGCCGGCTTATTAATGCAAATATTTAATCAGTCAATCATGTGGCAGCAACTAAATGCATAAACGCATGCAGACATGGTCAAGAGGTTCACCTGTTTTTTTAGACCAAATGTCAGAATGGGGAAATGATTGTTGGAGCCAGACAGTGTGAGTTTCCCACTGCTGATCTCTGATTTTCACACACGTCTCAAAAGTTTGCAGCGAATGGTGCGAAAAACTAAAAACATTCAGTGAGCAGCTGGTTGAACCTGCAGGAAGGTGACAGTAACGCAAATAACCACGTATTACGATAGTGGTATACAGAAAAGCTCTGAACACATAACGTGTCAAACAAGTGGATAGGCTAAAGCAGCAGAAGACTTGAGTCTAAAAAAGACCTAATAAGGTGCTCACTGAGTGTATATTATAGAAAGTATATTATAGTGCGTTTGTCAGCCAACTGACACTGGAAAAGGTAGTGCGTTTTAATGCTAACCCGTGTAAACATCTGTGTTTCTCAAGAACATTATGCCAGTAGATATGTTTACTCTACAGCTAAGGTGTGTGTGTGTGTGTGTGTGTGTGTGTGTGTGTGTGTGTGTGTGTGTGCGCGCGCTTGTGTGTGATGGGGGGAGTGGTGGGTGGGTACATGCTCATAATTAGACACATACACACATCAGAGGTCAATGAATGAATTTGATTTATGGAGGTAATGGTTTGGTCACCCTCACATATGCCTTGTAAACAACTCCCTAATGTTTACAATCCAGTTTAGCCCAGGTCATCTCCAATCTCTGCAGTAGTTCCATTTAATAAAACCCACCTACATTATACCTCTCTCTTTTTAAAAAAATACATTCTTATTTCCCAGGCCCCAGTTCTTTAACATTCGCGGAAAAAAAACAAAAAACTTGTCATTTAGTGTAACCGGTATGTATGTAGCTCTGCCTCTTTCCAGCAGTCTCAGTGAGTGGAGGTGTGTTTGGGGGAGGAGTCAGGAGTGTGAGGCTATGGTCAGGGAGGGTTGGGGTCAGGGCTGGGGTGTGAGTGTATAGGGGGTCAGGGCCTGGGGTGTGAGTGTATAGGGGGTCAGGGCTGGGGTGTGAGTGTATAGGGGGTCAGGGCCTGGGGTGTGAGTGTATAGGGGGTCAGGGCCTGGGGTGTGAGTGTATAGGGGGTCAGAGCCTGGGGTGTGAGTGTATAGGGGGTTAGGCTGTGGTCACGGAGGGTTGGGGTCAGGGCCAGAAGAAGGGGTGTGAGTGTATAGGGGGTCAGGGCCTGGTGTGTGAGTGTATAGGGGGTCAGGGCCTGGGGTGTGAGTGTATAGGGGGTTAGGCTATGGTCAGGGAGGGCTGTGGTCAGTCAGGGTAGATAAGGAAGCCAGAGAAGGTGCTGTATTTGTTGGTGTTGCCCCCGTGGACCTTTCCTCCATCCAGCTGCACACACACCTCGTCCCCCACGTCCAGGTGCAGGATCACGCTGTTGGAGGCGTAGTCGTAGTTCTGGTCGGCGTCCTGGGCGATGGCACTCGCCCGCACCTGGCCCACACAAGCACAGAACAACAGGAGGTTAGGTGAATTACGGTTTTACGGGATTACTGGCCTCAAAGACATTTCTATGAGGAACAGGAGAGTGAGGCTTCATGAAACCCATAATTAGTGGAGCTAATCAAGCCACTTAATCAAAACTGAAGGTTTTGCTCTCCATGGCAAAATGCAAATCAAGTGAGTCACTACATGTCCCTGTGCTCAACCATACCATACCAGCAAGTTACATTTTGCCTAATGATGGAAGTGAAGTATAGCTTAGGACAGAGAAGTGGCACTGGATTTGGTTTGTACTTTTTTTAAAAGGAGCTGTAGAATTTTTTTTTTTGTATTATTATTATGCATGCTGATACCTAATGTATGTGTTTTGAAATACAGTCACTGGTTTCTTACTGTCAAATCAAGTTTGTTTTAACAGGAAAATTTCAGCTGAAAAAAATAAGGTGTCAAGATGCATTTGGGGAATGATATGTTTTCCAGTACGTGCCCTGAACTGAACAATAATGAACATAAACTCTAAAGCCAAGCTGGCAAATGACCACAGTCTACGACAGCAAAGAGAATCAGAGAGTCTATTAAAGGCATTGATTCAGTAATGAGGCCGAACTACCCTCGCTCCGTCTCTCCCAGACACTTTGCCCACTGAATCATCCCAGTGTTGTAAATGGTGTCGGCAGATTAAGTGTTATTGCAAATTTATGGCCGTTTAAATGTTAACGGCGTTAGTCAGTGGGGGAAATGGCTACGAAGACGCTTCATGACTTATTTGTCTGACATTACAACATAACTAACTGGAACCAAGTGCGCTGGTATAACCTCCGCCCATATCTGCCCCACCCAGCCTCCCCCCGTGTGACACGTTCCTGCACCTCGCCTAAATCACGAAAGGGCCCGTCGTCCCCGAGTTCTCCGGTTGTGCATCTCCGAGCGGCAGTGCGACCTCGCTTTGAAGAGAAGCATGGTGTTCTCGTGGAGCTGTTATTGCTGAGAGTCCCTCTCCCTTTAATCAAGTGAGAATTTTAAATTGGCATAAAAGAAATTGCTTTCTTTCTTTTTTGGCTTGGCACTCCTGTTCTTTTCCCTCAGGCTTGGGGGCAGGAGGCAGAAAAAGAGGAGTGAGATGGAGGGGGAGGGCTGCTACGGTGTCATTTTCTAACATCTGTAGGGCAGCCTGTCGTTCTGTCCCACCCCCGCCCCCCTCCCCCCACTAGGCACATGGAAAAGGGGAATTTCGACCCTGGTGACCCCCCTCCCCCCCATTTCAGAGTGCAATTCTGGCCTCTCATATTGATCGAGAGGTAGGTCCGCCAACCTGTGGAATGGGGGGGCTGTGCAGACAGGCAGAGGTGGGTTTGGGGGCCTGGTGCTCGTGTTTGGGTGAGGTGTACACACATATCCTTCTTTTGTATTGACCTGGTGCATGTAATCTGAGGGCTGGGCAGTTTGCATGATACTGAGCAGCATCCCCCTTGCTTGCAGCACCAACAGGACTGAATGCTGTCTAATTAGCAGGCAAAGCAGTTCCCCCAATACCGACCCGTCGCAGCAGAGGCATCATCTGTTTGTGTATAATTTTGATATTTTTACACACCCACCAAGTAACTCTGGCAAGAATGTGATCTAAGTGACTTTGACCATGGAATGATTGTTGGTGGCAGACAGGGTAGTTTGAGTATCTCAGAAACTGCTGATCTTGGATTTTCACACACAAAGAATGGTGCAAAAAAAAAGAAATAATCTAGTGAGCAGCAGTTCTGCAGACAGAAATGCCTTGTTAATGGAAGATGTCAGAGGAGAATGGCCAGACTGGACAAAGCTGTCAGGAAGGTGACAGTAATGCATATGACCACAGTGGTATGCAGTGGTATGCAGAAGAGCATCTCTGAACACACAATGCATCATAACTCTAAGTGGATAGGCTACAACAGTAGATGTCTAAAAAACTCCAAGTCTAATAAATACCTAATACAAAGCTCACTGAGTGTATATTGTTATGTGATGTGGTGTGATGTAATGCTATGTGATCCTGTGATGTGGCTCTGAACTTGACACTCAATCTCAGCGCTCCCCTGTTAGCAAAGGGGCACAGTCACATGACAAAGCTTGAGAAATACACACAAGACCACAGCGGAAGACATCAGCACCATCCCTGATGATTGGCTGTCATACAACAGCCAAAGAAAACGGCAGCTGCACAGTCAGGAAGAAACAGCCAGATGATCCCAGCAGAAAATCAGTTGGTCATTTTCTGACATTTTGTTACTTATGAGTTCTGTTCAGCTCTTTTTGCCGTCTCAGAAGGCAGTGCCTTCCGCCTCGCACGCGGCTGACCGGGTCCGGAGATGGCCGCGCACGGCGGCAGAACTGCGCCCAACCGCGGCTCGGAGGAAGAGCAGCCTACCTGCCGCGGTGTCAGGTTCATTCACCCGGGCTTCTCATATGCGCTCATTACACATGAGTGGTGCCCGTGCTGCATGGCTATAAGACAGAGGCCACCGGAGTGACTCTGGGAACAGGGGTTTCAGGTCCCCTGGTGACCAGACAGTTTGCACACCAAACATGGAGTGCAGCTCTACAGATCAATATCGCTAACAATTTGCCCCCACTTGCTCTGCCATTTCTTCTTTGTATATCTTCATCGTAGCCCGATAACCCTTTGAAGAGCAGGTTTTTGGGAATTCTCTAGAACTCCATTGCTTACCAGTTACCAGTAGTGATTGTTACATCAATGAACATTAAAAATGAACAGCATATTATATTTTTGCAATATAAAACATAGATGATATTTCTGAATATGCTTGAGATATTATATTTGTAACATATACCTAATTGAACAAGAGTATTGATACATGAATTGTCTAAAATAAAATGCATAATGCATAAACCAATGGAAAAACAAGCATACTGTAACTCGTGAGTCGCAAAGCAGAAGAGAGAGCAATCATGTGAAAGCAATCATAGTGTGCTTATATTTTAGACCATTACCATTAACTCTGACAGTACAGAATGGGACTCATATGTAGCTAATGTTTGAGTTGATTTAACCATTTTGCTGAGCAGGGGTTACTCTGTATCTAAACAGATGCAGTTTACTCCATGCAGTCTTTTTCATCTATAATTGTTAAACAAGATATCTTCTTGCCTGTGAAATTGCAAGTCAGAGATGAATCCCCTAAAATCCTAAAAGATGTATTGCATTATTCCATTTTAAACTTACTTAATACTAAGTATTTATAAGACATACTTATTCAACATAAAGTATACCTATGTTTTTCTTACACAACAGTCTCAATTCACTCATAACCTCAGCTAACCTTTATAACGACAACACTGTAGCTACATAGATATGGACATAAATTGTGTTTAACTTTCCGTCTCAATAGGCTCATTGCTAGATTAATCAGTCCGTATCAGCCTGCCTCTCTTCCTTACTCTCTATATTTTCCCTATCCCCTTTATCTTTCGCCTGGCCCCGTCTATCCATCTTTCTCCAAATGAGATGCAGGTCACGCAGTGTGTATCCGACATGAAGCGTGTCGGCGAGCCGCGGTTAAGCGTGTCCCTGTCCGGCCTAAATCGAATTGATTAACGGCGCGCGCAGCACCTTCTCCTGGGACTCGCCTTGCCAACTACGAAGCCCACGAGAACAACTGCCTTCAGTAATTGCTAACCATGGGGCTATAGCTATAGTCTTATGCTTCCTGCCTCCCAAAATATCCGTAGCAATTTCGATTAATGGTGGGGAACGAATTCAGTCAAATATGTTGACACAATAATTGCCCGGAACCCCGTAAAAACGGTCGTAGACATTGTCTGGTTATCATCATGATTATCCAGTGGGAAAAATGAAGCTTAAATAGGCCTACAAGACATCAAACGGAAATGATGTTTTTTCTCATTGCAGTAAGATGAAGTAGGTGGGTTTTATTAATGCCTATTAGGCAAATAAAATAGGTACGAAACCTTGACTGCATGTCATACGTTAACTACCATTAGTTCGTATTTTTCTTACTATATTATTTGTTATTATTATTATTATTATTATTATTATTAGGCTATTGTTGTTCTTGCGATTATTACTATTGTTGTATGGTAATCATCTTCATTTAATGGATTGTGTGGTAACAGGATGTTCACCTATAGGCGTTTCTTCGTTTCGTAATAATAATAATAATAATAATAATAATAATAATAAATATCGTATTTAAAACTATGCCTTCTTCACTAAACTGGCAATTAGGTAAGTTCAACAGGATATTAAGAACAACGATGATCATAATGAACTCGCTGAGACGCACTCAAAACTAATGGTTTTAAGGGTACCTGGAAAACTATGAATGCCAGTATTTGGTGTTTGTTTAGTCTATAGGCGTGCGTACGAATATATGCCACACAATAACATAGGCTACTCGCGAAATGAAACACACTCAGTCGTTGGCGTTCAATAGGAATTTCGGACAGAGACGGTCCCTCACTGTCCTCTCCGCACACCCCAAAGGTATGCAGCTCAGCTCGTTATTTCGCTTCATTCGGATAAACTGAATAGTTCCCGTTAAAGTCTGGTCGCATTGAGCAAAACCAGTGAAACGTAGACTATAAAACAGGGCCAAGGCTTCAGCCTCACCACCAAACAGTAATCATATCACCACCGAGGTCAGTAAAGGAAGGACTGCACTTTTACCATAGGCTTACACAGGTAATCTGTGCTTAATAATTGTACCGTTTGAAACATTTTATTTTGTTATAGGTTATTATTACAGATGTGAGGTGGGGTGAGCTCAAGTAAACAATCTAAAAAATGAATCATGATCATGATCATTATTATATAAATCACAATAATAAATACATGCAAGTAAATTCAAGCTATGTATACTTTATAGTTAAAGGAAGCCATTAATGGTTGCAGCCGCTTTGAAGATAATTTGTCTTGGAGGCCACGAGGTTAGTAGGCAGGTCAAACGTGTGAAATACAGAATAATTTGATTCCCCACTCTCCGCGCTTTCTCTCTCCTTTATGAAATATAAGTGAAACGAAACCTTGTTTTCGTTGTGAAAGTGGGAGGGAGGCGTTTCAGGATTATTGTCAGCTGCGATGGAGATTGATATCGACACGGGAGCAAGTTCCTGTCTGTTGCGAATCGCCGCGCCGACTTGATCTCCGAGCAACCTGCGGGCGGGGGGGCCCACGGGGCCGCCACAGGCTTGTTCTGCTACGCCGTTTCATTAGGGGGGGGTACCATTAAATGGTTAGAAGGGGAAGGGAGGAGGGCGCAGCTGCTGTGCTATTTTATATAGAAGCAGAGATGTGTAGCGATAGAGACGGATAAGGGAGCAAGGCAGGGTAGGGAAGGGAAGGGGGGGTTGGATAACAAACTGATCGAGCGAGGCTATTTTGTGAGACCGGGGAGATGTAAGGGTATATGAAGTGTTGTTTTTATCCGTGGCTCTCTGCCCCGTTGGTAATAAAACTGACAGGATTCATTCGCAGTGATATACAGACCTCTCGGAGCGGAGACGATGTAAAAGCAGCCCTTAAACTTACCTAAGGGACTCCGCGTGCAGCCAGGGACGGTAAGGCCGAAACCAGGAAAACTGTCGGAAATTGAACATTTTATAAAAATTGCTTTTCCCCCCTCAGGGAATATGCAGCTCTTTTGGACAAGGGAGCAATTTGGTTATGCTCTGCGACCTGACTCGTCATTACGCGGCCGCTATTCGACTCGCCATTAATTGCCACTATATCATTACACCCTTGTATTTTGCTTACACGCAACTACTAGGCTAAGCATCGTGTAGCATAATGTAGGCCTACATACAGACATGCAATTCCCACATTAATTCAATGGTGGCGATATAACGGTGTTTAAGGTCACACTGTCCAGTGCGCCGTAACGGAACCGAAAAGTTTCGAAAACTCGCCAGTTTCTGGTCAGCTGAATTACCAAATTGTGAGTAATATTAGGCGTTGGCTTACAACAGGGTGTAGATATTATATAGAATACAGTGCGCGCAGCTAGCCTATTTTACAATTTACGAGTTGGCTGGCTTCCTATTAGCGAAGGATATACAGTCCCCTCCAAAATTCTTGGAACAGCTTATTTTTTCTTCTTTTTTGCAATATACTGAATACATTTGGAGTAGGGATAAAAAGATGAACACAAGATAAGAGTTCACAATTTCATCTTTTGTTCTCTGGTATTTACATCTAGATGTGTTAAACTACTTAGAACATAGCACCTTTGGTATCAGACCACCCAATTTTTAGGTGAGAAAAAGTATTGGAACATTGAGTATTTAAGTAAATGAAAGTAACTAACACTTAATATTTGTTACATGCTATTTAGCTGATGATTTTATCCTAAGTGATTTGATTTTTGGTAGCCCATCCATTGCTTACAATAACTGCATGAAGCCTGTGGCCCACACATCACCAAACTGTTGCATTCGTTTGTGATGGTTTTCCAGGCTTTTACTGCAGCCTCTTTCAGTTTGATTTGGGGGTTACCTTCAATCTCCTCTTCAGGAGGTGAAATGCATGCTCAGTTGGGTTAAGGTCTGGTGATTGCCATGACCAGTCTAAAACCTTCCAGATTTTCTCCCTAATTAAATCATTTGTTGTGTTGGCAGTTTGTTTTGGGTCATTGTCTTGCTGCCTCCTAATTAGTTTGGACGCATTTCTCCATAAGTTGGCAGACAGAATGTTTTTGTTGACTTGTAAATTCATCCTGCTGCTACCATCATGAGTTACATCATCATTAAAGATAAGTGAGCCCACTCCAGAAGCAGCCATGCAAGCCTAAGCCTTGATACTTCCTCCACCATTCTTCACAGATGAGTTCATATGTTTTTGATCATGAGCAGATTTCTTCTTTCTCCACGCCTTTCCATCACTTTGGTAGAGGTTAATCTTGGTCTCATCAGTCCATAAAACTTTTGTGGCTCATCTCCGTACTTATTTGCAAATTGTAATCTCGTCTTCCAATTCTTACTACTGATGAGTGGTTTGCATCTTGTAGTATAGCCTATATATTGCTGCTCTCTAAGTCTTCTTTGAGCAGTTGATTGAGATTCCACAGGGCAGGGGTGAAGGTGATTGTTTGTGATGTTACTGACTGATGTTTTGGGTTTTTTTCTTCTCAGCTTTCACAATGTTTCTGTCATCAACTGCTGTTATTATTCTTGGTTGACCTCTTTGATGTCTGTTGCTCAGTACGCTAGCGGCTTGTTTCCTTTTCAGGACATTCCAAGTTATTGTATAAGCCATCCCCAATGCTTGTGCAATGGCTCTCATTGATTTCCTCTCTTTTCTAAGCTTCAAAATGGCTTGCTTTTCTCCCAAAGACAGCTCACTAGTCTTCATGTTGGTTTATCTTTTTTAACACATTGCAGGCTTCACAGGCAAAACCTAAGCCTAAAAGCCTATTTATTATTTAACCGATCTAACAGGACACATCTGGGCAACAAGAAACACCTGTCAGCCACATGTTCCAATACTTTTGCTCACCTAAAAATTGGGTGGTCTGATAGAAAAGGTGATATGTTCTAAGTTAACAGATCTAGATAAAAATACCAGGAAATTAAAGCTGAGATTCGGATCTGTCATCTCATGTACATCTTTGACCTCAAACTAAATTGTCTTCAGTGTTTAGCAAAACAAAGGAATTGACCTTGCTGTTCCAATACTTTTGGAGGGAAAACTTAGGCATGATGGATAGGATACATTCATTAGCAGCCTATCATTACTAGTAGAAATAGCCTTTATCAGCATCCTCAGAGCTCAGACAGTTAAAAGCATAACAGGGTTTGGTAGACTTTAATAAGGAGCATTCTTCCACATACTAACTTAAAGTAACTACATAAAGTAACTTTATCTGACATTTAGGACTAAGCCGCTATTAATGCTAATTACATGGCGCACTGTATCATGCCTAGCTCACCTCACTGACAGGGCCACGGACATTCATTAACACGTGCGCTGCTCTGAGCTCAACCTTTAGCTGATCTGAGACAACTCGGGAAATGGAGAGGACATGCATGCATTATCCAGTCTCCTTTTGAGTAAAGGATTTCGGTTATTAGAGAAATGACCACGAGGGGACGATAGTATAAATTACTAGACGGCGAATTTAATGTTGGTCGCTTTTCTGAACAGAGGCATAGCCTTCATATTTACACATCATTTGCTCCAGTAAAACTCTCAACAACCTAGCCTGTATATTTATCTTCGATTCGGTGCGCTACATAAAATAGCATTTCCAGGCCTATGATTTATTTTAGCTGTAGCCTATTTATAGCGTGCCATTTACGGGATATAAAAAGTGCAACTGTCACTTTTTATGTAGCCTCCCTGTTATAGGTAGCAAGACTATTTCCCTGTGTTCAGAGAATAAGTTATTTGGTGTTATATGTTTCTACATTTTAGAGGATTTGCTTATCTGTACATTTGTGCTGGTCAGGCTATCTACCATTATGGACGAATACATGTATAAATATGGATAAATAAATAGGCTTTTACATAAATTATGAATCATTTGTGCTGTATCGACTGGCGAGAAACCAACTACAGTAGCCTATTTAATCCCCCAGTTACAGATATAGTCGCCCGCTGCTAACAGTCCGCCGTTATGCGTAATGATCAGCAGGCTACTGTCGAGCCCCTGACTAGCTGCATTACGCCTTCTAAATGAAACATAATTATTTTACACTAAGCGCATTTAATCAATTGCTTCCAAAACCAACAGGCAGCACATTTAATTAAGGATAAGTAATTTGAAGATGGCTGTTCGACACAGCCGAAGACTGCGGCGGTAATCACATTCGAATTCCCACCCCCCACTCTAGCTCTAGGTGAACAAATTGGATGCTACAAAGCGTCGTTGTGTTGCTCTGTCTGGTCATTGATTGTGCCGGCTCCCTGCTGCCAGATCACCGTGTCTCTTTCAGTTAGTTAAAGATGAAGCCTTGGGTAGCCTATAATCTACCGACGTTTAACGATTCCATGTAATCACGTTAAGTTAGTTACACTGACATAAAAGCTCGTAAATGCTTTCTGAACACTGTTGTAATTGCCTATAATGCTATCGCTGAATTTCACTTTTCTTTTTTATTTAATGCGAGGGGCTCTTTTGCGCACGCCTTATTCTTTTATTCCCTGGAACTTTTTTGCCTCTGCGTGTCAGTGCTCTGCAATGACCGGCATTCATCTTCGCGGTGACGGGGCGAGCGGCGTGTCCTTCAGAATGGCTTTTGTGCGCATGGTCTAGTTCATAGGGGGCCAGAGTTCACTACAATGGGGATTTATTGTGTGCCGTACATCGCAAGCCTCTGTCAGTTGTCCCTACGCGGGCCTCGTCAGGAGGAGCACTTCATCACTGCCTCGATAGCCCAGAACCCCAGCTTGCTCCCATCGCGCCCCTCTGTCTGCAAGGTTAGCCTCGCTAATTAGCCTCAGCTGCAGCTGTCAGGGAAGCGGACCTGCAACCAGCAGGTTGTAGGTTTAAACCAACCCAGCAGACTGACCATATGTAAATCGGCCTCCGTGAGGCACCCCAGGTGAGGGCGCTCCTTCCGTGAGGTAAATAATGAGTTCCTTGTCCAATTGTGCTGAAATGTCAAATGTCTGTCAGGCAGGACGTAGCGCTTCACTGCGTGGAATGACTACGGCCTTCAGCTGCGGGGAAATTGAGAGGAGAGTCACGCCGAAGGCGTCCCTGACTCCAGTCCTGGGAGAGGTTGCCCTGAGACTGCGGGCAGAGTAATCATTTCGCAATGTGGTGAGGAATCGCTGAAAATCCGTATCACCATTCAATCATTTTCCTTCATTGCTTAGTGTGGAATGTGTGGTTATTACAGTAGGCCTGGCCTGTTGCAGAGTCCTCAGTTTGTGCATGCGCATATCCTCCTGAAGATTTGCTACCATGCTGCTGCTTTTCACTCAGTGTGTCTGCTTGGCTGCAATTCAGATCAATTTCACTGATCGTGGGGGGAGCGTGGGGCTATACTTCACAGAGAATGGGTGCTTTAGTTTGATACAGTACACCATCCAAGTGCATAGTACTTAGAATTTGCCCTGTGTGGTCTCATGAGATTTAGCAAGTGTTTCCTGCCGTTTTGTATATGAAGTCATACAAACGAGGAGGAAAGCCTGCCCGTCGAGGGATCGTCGTGCCTGGACAGCGGCTTGTCTCTGAGGGCAGACACGGATGGCGTGGACAGCTCCAGCAGTGAGTTCGACAGCGAGGATGACAGCCAGCTCTCTGCAAAGACGCCCCCCACCGCTGCGTCTCCTCAGACGTTCTGGTGAGGCCACAGTCCCGTCGTTAAAACAAACCGAAAAAGCGACCGCGTTCAAATCCGTTTCCCCGTTGCCAGGTGTCGGATCTGAGGTCGGAGAGTGCGGTTTCCATGGCCCCCAGTGCATGCAGCTCCTTCTCGTCCACCCGCAGACGCCTCTCCGCCTTTTGCTGTCAGGTGAGGACAATCTTTGCCCAGAGCTCTGATGTCTTATGGACTGAAATGGATTCTCAGGATTTGTCTGTATTTAGCATCATCTATGTTGTACTTAATGACAAGCTTCCGAGTCCCATCTGTTGAAAAGCCACAATTATGCTTGACAGTAGTGATAGCTTTACTTGGGTCATGGGCAGCATTTATTTCGTGCCAAATATGGCGTTTCACATTCAGGCCAAAGACCTTAACCTTGGTCTCATGAGCCCACAGGGTCTGTCATGTGGCCTCTGCTGAACTCCAGGCAGCAGTCAATGTGGGGCCCTTCCCACAAATAGCTTCTGCCTTTCCACTGTCCCAAATA